>NC_048588.1:29760981-29840981 GCF_013265735.2 Oncorhynchus mykiss
TTCATGGTCTTAGTTAGTGTCACAGTTCTCCATCACAAACCTGCCTTCTACTCAGGCCCTTGGCTCCTAGCGATCGACAACTGGGGAGCGGGCTCTGAGAGAAAGATGTGAATGAGGAGGAGGGAAAAAAAGAGGGAGGGAGGGAGGGAGGGAGGTAGGGAAGGAGGGAAGGAAGGATGGAAGGATGGATGGATGAGAGGAACAGTGGGAGTTTATCAGGGAGTCCTCTGTGGAAGTTACACTCAAGCAGAAATGATCCGTCTTCATCTGGACAGCCAGGGAGCGCCAGAGACAGGAAAGGAGATGAGGGATGAGACAGAGATGGAGAGAGGGAAAGGAAAGGAAGGGAGGGGAAAGATAGAGAGGAATACGAGGTACGGCAACCTCTTCTCCTCCTCCTCCTCCTCCTCAATCCCTCTCTCTTTCACTATCCCTTCCTATACCGCTCTCTTCGTGTCACCTCTCCAACGACACCTCCCCTCTGCTACCACCCACCATTTGACCTTGTCATCTACGCTCTGTGACCCTTCCTGTCTTGTCTCCTCTTCGCTCTGCCACCCTCTTCCTATATCAAGTCCATTCGTAGAAAAAAACAGTATTATCTCTGGGTGCTGCAGACTGAATCAGAATTCACTCAGTGCTCCTGCATCTACCCCTTACTTCCATCTGCCCCCACGTCCCGCTGGCAGATCACCAGGCTCACTAGCTTCTATCACCTCACCCCATCGCAACGCAGCCGTCTCCACTACAGGAGGCTAGCGAGGGGAGGAAGGCTCATAATAATGGCTGGAATAGAGTGAATGTTTGGTAATATTCAACTTATTCCACTATGAGCCCCTCCTCCCCAATTAAGGTGCCCCCTGCTGCCTGTGGTCTCCATGGTTACTCAGCGTGAACTCGATTAGGTGAGAGTTGGCACCTCTTACAAGAGTGCTCTCTCCCTCAATTTTCATTTTTCCACCTCCACCTTTCTCCTTCTCTCTTCTTCTTTAGTTCCCACCTCCACCTCTCTCATGTTCTCTTCTTCTTTAGCTCCCACCTCCACCTCTTTCCTTTTCTCTTCTTCTTTAGCTCCCACCTCCACCTCTCTCCTTTTCTCTTCTTCTTTAGCTCCCACCTCCACCTCTCTCCTTCTCTCTTCTTCTTTAGCTCCCACCTCCACCTCTTTCCTTTTCTCTTCTTCTTTAGCTCCCACCTCCACCTCTTTCCTTCTCTCTTCTTCTTTAGCTCCCACCTCCACCTCTCTCCTTTTCTCTTCTTCTTTAGCTCCCACCTCCACCTCTTTCCTTCTCTCTTCTTCTTTAGCTCCCACCTCCACCTCTCTCCTTTTCTCTTCTTCTTTAGCTCCCACCTCCACCTCTCTCCTTTTCTCTTCTTCTTTAGCTCACACCTCCACCTCTCTTCTTCTTTAGCTCCCACCTCCACCTCTCTCCTTTTCTCTTCTTCTTTAGCTCCCACCTCCACCTCTTTCATTTTCTCTTCTTCTTTAGCTCCCACCTCCACCTCTTTCCTTCTCTATTCTTCTTTAGCTCCCACCTCCACCTCTTTCCTTCTCTCTTCTTCTTTAGCTCCCACCTCCACCTCTCTCATTTTCTCTTCTTCTTTAGCTCCCACCTCCACCTCTCTTCTTCATTAGCTCCCACCTCCACCTCTCTCCTTTTTTATTCTTCTTTAGCTCCCACCTCCACCTCTCTTCTTCTTTCGCTCCCACCTCCACCTCTCTCCTTTTCTCTTCTTCTTTAGCTCCCACCTCCACCTCTCTTCTTCTTTAGCTCCCACCTCCACCTCTATTCTTCTTTAGCTCCCACCTCCACCTCTCTTCTTCTTTAACTCCCACCTCCACCTCTCTCCTTTTCTCTTCTTCTTTAGCTCCCACCTCCACCTCTCTCCTTCTCTCTTCTTCTTTAGCTCCCAACTCCACCTCTCTCCTTCTTTAGCTCCCACCTCCACCTCTCTCCTTCTTTAGCTCCCACCTCCACCTCTCTTCTTCTTTAGCTCCCACCTCCACCTCTCTTCTTCTTTTGCTCCCACCTCCACCTCTCTCCTTTTCTATTCTTCTTTAGCTCCCACCTCCACCTCTCTTTTTCTCTCTCCTTCTTTAGCTCACACCTCCACCTCTCTCCTTCTCTCTTCTTCTTTTGCTCCCACCTCCACCTCTCTCCTTTTCTATTCTTCTTTAGCTCCCACCTCCACCTCTCTTCTTCTTTAGCTCCCACCTCCACCTCTCTTCTTCTTTTGCTCCCACCTCCACCTCTCTCCTTTTCTATTCTTCTTTAGCTCCCACCTCCACCTCTCTCTTTCTCTCTCCTTCTTTAGCTCCCACCTCCACCTCTCTCCTTCTTTAGCTCCCACCTCCACCTCTCTTCTTCTTTAGCTCCCACCTCCACCTCTCTCTTTCTCTCTTTCTTTAGCTCACACCTCCACCTCTATTCTTTTCTCTTCTTCTTTAGCTCCCACCTCCACCTCTCTCCTTTTCTCTTCTTCTTTAGCTCCCACCTCCACCTCTCTCCTTCTCTCTTCTTCTTTCGCTCCCACCTCCACCTCTCTCCTTTTCTCTTCTTCTTTAGCTCCCACCTCCACCTCTCTTCTTCTTTAGCTCCCACCTCCACCTCTATTCTTCTTTAGCTCCCACCTCCACCTCTCTTCTTCTTTAACTCCCACCTCCACCTCTCTCCTTTTCTCTTCTTCTTTAGCTCCCACCTCCACCTCTCTCCTTCTCTCTTCTTCTTTAGCTCCCAACTCCACCTCTCTCCTTCTTTAGCTCCCACCTCCACCTCTCTCCTTCTTTAGCTCCCACCTCCACCTCTCTTCTTCTTTAGCTCCCACCTCCACCTCTCTTCTTCTTTTGCTCCCACCTCCACCTCTCTCCTTTTCTATTCTTCTTTAGCTCCCACCTCCACCTCTCTCTTTCTCTCTCCTTCTTTAGCTCACACCTCCACCTCTCTCCTTCTCTCTTCTTCTTTTGCTCCCACCTCCACCTCTCTCCTTTTCTATTCTTCTTTAGCTCCCACCTTCACCTCTCTTCTTCTTTAGCTCCCACCTCCACCTCTCTTCTTCTTTTGCTCCCACCTCCACCTCTCTCCTTTTCTATTCTTCTTTAGCTCCCACCTCCACCTCTCTCTTTCTCTCTCCTTCTTTAGCTCACACCTCCACCTCTCTCTTTCTCTCTCCTTCTTTAGCTCCCACCTCCACCTCTCTTCTTCTTTAGCTCCCACCTCCACCTCTCTCTTTCTCTCTCCTTCTTTAGCTCACACCTCTACCTCTATTCTTTTCTCTTCTTCTTTAGCTCCCACCTCCACCTCTCTCCTTTTCTCTTCTTCTTTAGCTCCCACCTCCACCTCTCTCCTTTTCTCTTCTTCTTTAGCTCACACCTCCACCTCTTTCCTTTTCTCTTCTTCTTTAGCTCCCACCTCCACCTCTCTTCTTCTTTAGCTCCCACCTCCACCTCTCTTCTTCTTTAGCTCCCACCTCCACCTCTCTTCTTCTTTAGCTCCCACCTCCACCTCTCTCCTTCTCTCTTCTTCTTTAGCTCACACCTCCACCTCTTTCCTTTTCTCTTCTTCTTTAGCTCCCACCTCCACCTCTCTCCTTTTCTCTTCTTCTTTAGCTCCCAACTCCACCTCTCTCCTTTTCTCTTCTTCTTTAGCTCCCACCTCCACCTCTCTTCTTCTTTAGCTCCCACCTCCACCTCTCTCCTTTTCTCTTCTTCTTTAGCTCCCACCTCCACCTCTCTTCTTCTTTAACTCCCACCTCCACCTCTCTCCTTTTCTCTTCTTCTTTAGCTCCCACCTCCACCTCTCTCCTTTTCTCTTCTTCTTTAGCTCCCACCTCCACCTCTCTTCTTCTTTAGCTCACACCTCCACCTCTCTCCTTTTCTATTCTTCTTTAGCTCCCACCTCCACCTTTCTCCTTCTCTCTTCTTCTTTAGCTCCCACCTCCACCTCTATCCTTATCTCTCCTTCTTTAGCTCCCACCTCCACCTCTCTTCTTCTTTAGCTCCCACCTCCACCTCTCTCCTTTTCTCTTCTTCTTTAGCTCCCACCTCTACCTCTCTCCTTTTCTATTCTTCTTTAGCTCCCACCTCCACCTTTCTCCTTCTCTCTTCTTCTTTAGCTCCCACCTCCACCTCTCTCCTTCTCTCTTCTTCTTTAGCTCACACCTCCACCTCTCTTCTTCTTTAGCTCCCACCTCCACCTCTCTCCTTTTCTCTTCTTCTTTAGCTCACACCTCCACCTCTCTCCTTTTCTCTTTTTCTTTAGCTCCCACCTCCACCTCTCTCCTTCTCTCTTCTTCTTTAGCTCACACCTCCACCTCTCTTCTTCTTTAGCTCCCACCTCCACCTCTCTCCTTTTCTCTTCTTCTTTAGCTCCCACCTCCACCTCTCTTCTTCTTTAGCTCACACCTCCACCTCTCTCCTTTTCTCTTCTTCTTTAGCTCCCACCTCCACCTCTCTTCTTCTTTAGCTCCCACCTCCACCTCTCTTCTTCTTTAGCTCCCACCTCCACCTCTCTCCTTTTCTCTTCTTCTTTAGCTCCCACCTCCACCTCTCTCCTTTTCTCTTCTTCTTTAGCTCCCACCTCCACCTCTCTTCTTCTTTAGCTCCCACCTCCACCTCTCTCCTTTTCTCTTCTTCTTTAGCTCACACCTCCACCTCTTTCCTTTTCTCTTCTTCTTTAGCTCCCACCTCCACCTCTCTCATTTTCTCTTCTTCTTTAGCTCCCACCTCCACCTCTCTCCTTTTCTCTTCTTCTTTAGCTCACACCTCCACCTCTCTCATTTTCTCTTCTTCTTTAGCTCCCACCTCCACCTCTCTTCTTCTTTAGCTCACACCTCCACCTCTCTCCTTTTCTCTTTTTCTTTAGCTCACACCTCCACCTCTCTCATTTTCTCTTCTTCTTTAGCTCCCACCTCTACCTCTCTCCTTTTCTATTCTTCTTTAGCTCCCACCTCCACCTTTCTCCTTCTCTCTTCTTCTTTAGCTCCCACCTCCACCTCTATCCTTATCTCTCCTTCTTTAGCTCCCACCTCCACCTCTCTTCTTCTTTAGCTCCCACCTCCACCTCTCTCCTTTTCTCTTCTTCTTTAGCTCCCACCTCTACCTCTCTCCTTTTCTATTCTTCTTTAGCTCCCACCTCCACCTTTCTCCTTCTCTCTTCTTCTTTAGCTCCCACCTCCACCTCTCTCCTTATCTCTCCTTCTTTAGCTCCCACCTCCATCTCTCTTCTTCTTTAGCTCCCACCTCCACCTCTCTCCTTTTCTCTTCTTCTTTAGCTCCCACCTCCACCTCTTTCCTTTTCTCTTATTCTTTAGCTCCAACTTCCACCTCTCTCCTTATCTCTCCTTCTTTAGCTCCCACCTCCACCTCTCTTCTTTTTTAGCTCCCACCTCCACCTCTCTCCTTTTCTCTTCTTCTTTAGCTCCCACCTCCACCTCTCTTCTTCTTTAGCTCCCACCTCCACCTCTCTCCTTTTCTCTTCTTCTTTAGCTCCCACCTCCACCTCTTTCCTTTTCTCTTATTCTTTAGCTCCAACTTCCACCTCTCTCCTTATCTCTCCTTCTTTATCTCCCACCTCCACCTCTCTTCTTCTTTAGCTCCCACCTCCACCTCTCTCCTTTTCTCTTCTTCTTTAGCTCCCACCTCCACCTCTCTTCTTCTTTAGCTCCCACCTCCACCTCTCTCCTTTTCTCTTCTTCTTTAGCTCCCACCTCCACCTCTCTTCTTCTTTAGCTCCCACCTTCACCTCTCTCCTTTTCTCTTCTTCTTTAGCTCCCACCTCCACCTCTCTCCTTTTCTCTTCTTCTTTAGCTCCCACCTCCACCTCTCTTCTTCTTTAGCTCCCACCTCCACCTCTTTCCTTCTCTCTTCTTCTTTAGCTCCCACCTTCACCTCTCTCCTTTTCTCTTCTTCTTTAGCTCCCACCTCCACCTCTCTCCTTTTCTCTTCTTCTTTAGCTCCCACCTCCACCTCTCTTCTTCTTTAGCTCCCACCTTCACCTCTCTCCTTTTCTCTTCTTCTTTAGCTCCCACCTCCACCTCTCTCCTTTTCTCTTCTTCTTTAGCTCCCACCTCCACCTCTCTTCTTCTTTAGCTCCCACCTCCACCTCTATCCTTTTCTCTTCTTCTTTAGCTCCCACCTCCACCTCTCTCCTTTTCTCTTCTTCTTTAGCTCCCACCTCCACCTCTTTCCTTTTCTCTTATTCTTTAGCTCCAACTTCCACCTCTCTCCTTATCTCTCCTTCTTTAGCTCCCACCTCCACCTCTCTTCTTTTTTAGCTCCCACCTCCACCTCTCTCCTTTTCTCTTCTTCTTTAGCTCCCACCTCCACCTCTCTTCTTCTTTAGCTCCCACCTCCACCTCTCTCCTTTTCTCTTCTTCTTTAGCTCCCACCTCCACCTCTTTCCTTTTCTCTTATTCTTTAGCTCCAACTTCCACCTCTCTCCTTATCTCTCCTTCTTTATCTCCCACCTCCACCTCTCTTCTTCTTTAGCTCCCACCTCCACCTCTCTCCTTTTCTCTTCTTCTTTAGCTCCCACCTCCACCTCTCTTCTTCTTTAGCTCCCACCTCCACCTCTCTCCTTTTCTCTTCTTCTTTAGCTCCCACCTCCACCTCTCTTCTTCTTTAGCTCCCACCTTCACCTCTCTCCTTTTCTCTTCTTCTTTAGCTCCCACCTCCACCTCTCTCCTTTTCTCTTCTTCTTTAGCTCCCACCTCCACCTCTCTTCTTCTTTAGCTCCCACCTCCACCTCTTTCCTTCTCTCTTCTTCTTTAGCTCCCACCTTCACCTCTCTCCTTTTCTCTTCTTCTTTAGCTCCCACCTCCACCTCTCTCCTTTTCTCTTCTTCTTTAGCTCCCACCTCCACCTCTCTTCTTCTTTAGCTCCCACCTTCACCTCTCTCCTTTTCTCTTCTTCTTTAGCTCCCACCTCCACCTCTCTCCTTTTCTCTTCTTCTTTAGCTCCCACCTCCACCTCTCTTCTTCTTTAGCTCCCACCTCCACCTCTTTCCTTCTCTCTTCTTCTTTAGCTCCCACCTTCACCTCTCTCCTTTTCTCTTCTTCTTTAGCTCCCACCTCCACCTCTCTCCTTTTCTCTTCTTCTTTAGCTCCCACCTCCACCTCTCTTCTTCTTTAGCTCCCACCTTCACCTCTCTCCTTTTCTCTTCTTCTTTAGCTCCCACCTCCACCTCTCTCCTTTTCTCTTCTTCTTTAGCTCCCACCTCCACCTCTCTTCTTCTTTAGCTCCCACCTCCACCTCTATCCTTTTCTCTTCTTCTTTAGCTCCCACCTCCACCTCTCTCCTTTTCTCTTCTTCTTTAGCTCCCACCTCCACCTCTCTTCTTCTTTAGCTCCCACCTTCACCTCTCTCCTTTTCTCTTCTTCTTTAGCTCCCACCTCCGCTTCTCTCCTTCTTTAGCTCCCTATTTTTTTATCTTATTATTTTACTCCAACCCTGCAATAAATCTGCACGGGCATTAAGACAGACAACTTTAATTAAAGGGGAATGGTACATGCACCCACTGTTAATGGGACTTCAATCTATAGCTGTTAATGGAACTTCCCTGTATAGCTGTTGATGTGTTCTCTCTGTATAGCTGTTAATGGGATATCTGTTTAGCTGTTATGGGACCTCTCTTTAAAGCTATGGGACTTCTCTGTATAGCTGTTAATGGGATGTCTGTATAGCTGTTAATGGGATCTATGTTTAGCTGTTATGGGACACCTCTTTATAGCTGTTAATGGGACTTCTCTGTATAGCTGTTATGGGACCTCTCTTTATAGCTGTTAATGGGATCTCTGTTTAGCTGTTATGGCACCTCTCTTTGTAGCTGTTAATGGGACTTCTCTGTATAGCTGTTAATGGGACCTCTTTGTATATTTGTTAATGGGACCTCTTTGTATATTTGTTAATGGGACCTCTTTGTATATTTGTTAATGGCACCTCTCTTTGTAGCTGTTAATGGGACTTCTCTGTATAGCTGTTAATGGGACCTCTTTGTATATTTGTTAATGGGACCTCTTTGTATATTTGTTAATGAGACCTATTTGTATATTTGTTAATGGGACCTCTTTGTATATTTGTTAATGAGACCTCTTTTGTCCTTGTCTTGTCGTGTCCCGTGTATACAGTGCCTTGCGAAAGTATTCGGCCCCCTTGAACTTTGCGACCTTTTGCCACATTTCAGGCTTCAAACATAAAGATATAAAACTGTATTTTTTTGTGAAGAATCAACAACAAGTGGGACACAATCATGAAGTGGAACGACATTTATTGGATATTTCAAACTTTTTTAACAAATCAAAAACTGGAAAATTGGGCGTGCAAAATTATTCAGCCCCTTTACTTTCAGTGCAGCAAACTCTCTCCAGAAGTTCAGTGAGGATCTCTGAATTATCCAATGTTGACCTAAATGACTAATGATGATAAATACAATCCACCTGTGTGTAATCAAGTCTCCGTATAAATGCACCTGCACTGTGATAGTCTCAGAGGTACGTTAAAAGCGCAGAGAGCATCATGAAGAACAAGGAACACACCAGGCAGGGGGGAGATACTGTTGTGAAGAAGTTTAAAGCCGGATTTGGATACAAAAAGATTTCCCAAGCTTTAAACATCCCAAGGAGCACTGTGCAAGCGATAATATTGAAATGGAAGGAGTATCAGACCACTGCAAATCTACCAAGACCTGGCCGTCCCTCTAAACTTTCAGCTCATACAAGGAGAAGACTGATCAGAGATGCAGCCAAGAGGCCCATAATCACTCTGGATGAACTGCAGAGATCTAAAGCTGAGGTGGGAGACTGTCCATAGGACAACAATCAGTCGTATATTGCACAAATCTGGCCTTTATGGAAGAGTGGCAAGAAGAAAGCCATTTCTTAAAGATATCCATAAAAAGTGTTGTTTAAAGTTTGCCACAAGCCACCTGGGAGACACACCAAACATGTGGAAGAAGGTGCTCTGGTCAGATGAAACTAAAATTGAACTTTTTGGCAACAATGCAAAACGTTATGTTTGGCGTAAAAGCAACACAGCTGAACACACCATCCCCACTGTCAAACATGGTGGTGGCAGCATCATGGTTTGGGCCTGCTTTTCTTCAGCAGGGACAGGGAAGATGGTTAAAATTGATGGGAAGATGGATGGAGCCAAATACAGGACCCATTCCCTATATAGTGAACCCATGGGGCTCTAATCAAAAGTAGTGCACTATATACACTTAAAAAAGGGTTTAAAAAGGGTTCTCCAGCTGTCCCCATATGAAAAGCATTTTCTCTGTGGAAAGAGCTCTTCATGGAACCCAAACGGGTTTTTCCTGGAACCAAAAGGATTCTACCTGGAACCAATAAGGGTTCTTCAAACGGTTCTCCTATGGGGATAGCCAAAGAACCTTTTAGGTTCTAGATAGCACCTTTTTTCTAAGAGTGTAGTCAGACACCCTGGGGGTTTCTCTAGGCAGAGTCCTGTGAACAGAAACCTTTTCGGTGTCTCACAAAAAGTGAGGTTGGAGATGAAAGTTCAGGTGTCTGATGATGCTATTAGAGAAGATGTGTAAGGTGACACAGTGTCAAATGTATCACACCACAGGGCTTCAAGGGATCAGATTAACCATGACCCAGAGGTTATCCTTCAGCAGTGTTTGTGTGTGTGTGTGCTGTGTGTGAGTGAGTGATTCAACTAGGAATAAAGTAAAATTGTGTTTGATGTGTAAAGTTCAGAACACTCAAGGCTGTCAGTTAAAATACAAAGCCAATCTATTCAGCAGCACTTCACAGCACAATTACACAACAAGGCCAGCAGTGAAGGATCCTAGTATTTTATTTAGCTTTTATTTTTGAAGAGCCAACAGCAGTATCTACTTCCCCTCTATATGGCTCAACCTTGCATGATCCTTCTGTTTTGTCTTTCATCTAATACACAATTGTTAAATGCAGCAGGGCAGGGGAAGATGGCCGTTCTCCACTTGACTTTAGGACTGACAGAGTGGCATTGGCCCCACGACAGGTACAGGATGGAAAATGGATGACACTCAGAGCTCCAGCTGGGTAGAAATGATCAGGCACAGTTATGGCCAGCCGGCGACCCTGCCATATGCCAGTGGATGGAGGCTGCTGGAAGGTGGCAGTTGGGGTTGTCCTGCATTGGCATTGCCCAACTTCAAAATGAAGGAGATATGGATGAGGGAATTAGTATAGGAATGGACACCACTATGGCCACCTTTTCCCCATTAAAAACCACTAGGCCTGCCTAGGGGACACAAACAGAAAAGTGGTGAATTTATGGCTTGGCAGTTAGGAATGTCCTTGGCCTTGTCTGACCATAACGATGGATGAAGAAAGTTAGTGTATGAACAGGCTCTTCTATGGCCATATTTTCCAGTGACAATCCTAGGAGAATTGGAAACTGTAGCGGGGGCAAGTAGGGTTTTTTCGGTCTGGCCTTACCTAACCACAAAACTAGTTTGGCTTGGTCTGGCCTTGTCTTACCTAATGACAGAATCAACACCTTTATATCGATAAATGTATATCAAATGCCACTCCCCTTAGAAATGTATAGTTTAGTTACATGCCAGAGATACTGGAGACTCTAGCAGAGCAGTTGGGATGGGTAGCTTGTGGCTACTAGAGATCAATACAGGATATACAGAGAGAGAGACATAAAGCAAAGAGTGTGAGAGGCAGATAAGTGCCACAGGGACCACACAGTGCCAATGTGGTTGGGGAATGCCAAAGGGGGTGGTAGGATGAAATTGCATTGGCAGATGAGGGTGTATTAGATCATGTTAAATCAACAACAAAGCACAGTTTTCCTCATCAGCCAATGCAAATTTTGAATTAACATTGCATTCTGGGTTAGGCCAACTGAGACGAGTGTGTTTCTGTGTGGATTGGATTGTATAATTGCTGTTTGATGGAACACAACATTGCAAAAGTGTGTGTGTTTGTATCTCTCCCAGAGGGAGCATTCTCAGATCGTGCATTGCCTTGGCCCCGCTCGTGCTTGCGTGGAGAAGGACATCAAAGAAGGCCTGCAGCAGCCCTCTTCTCACTCCCTCACCCTCTCTCTTTCCATCTTTCTCTACCACGCCTCTCTACATCAGTATGCAACTGGATAATCTCTCATATTCCCTTGCTCCCACCCAAGGGTCTGAAGGTTTACTCTCCAAAGCAAATGTTTGTTTTGTTGTGTGTTTTCTTCCTTCTTGTGGGTTTTTACATCTCTGACCTCCAGTAGACTGTTTTGGTGCCAAGGATTGTAACTACCCCTCAAACATGTCCACACTGGCATCAGGGCTGTAAATAATGTCACTGGAATTGTGTTTAGAAATGTTACAAATTAATAAAAAGCTGAAATGTATTGAGTCCATAAGTACTCAACTCCTTTATTATGGCAAGCCTAAATAAGTTCAGGAGTAGAACATTGCTTAACAAGACGTAATAAGTTGCATCGACTGTGTGCAATAGTGTTAAACATGATTTCTATCTGTAAGGTCCCTCAATTAAGCAGTGCATTTCAAACAGAGTCAACCACAAAGACCAGGGAGGTTTTCCAATGCCTCACAAAGAAGTGCACCTATTGGTAGATGGGTAACAAAAAAACTAAACAAACATTGAATATCTCTTCGAGCATGGTGAAGTTATTACACTTTGGATGGTGTATCAATACAGCCAGTCGCTACTAAGATACAGGCGTCCTTCCAAACTTAGTTGCCGGAGGGGAAGGAAACCGCTCAGGGATTTCACCATGAGGCCAATGGTGACTTTAAAACAGTGAGTTTAATGACTGATTGGAGAAAACTGAGGATGGAACAACATTGTAGTTACGCTACAATACTAACCAGAGTAAAAATAAAATATTCCAAATCATGCATCTTGGCACTACATTAATACTGCATATGTTTGGGGCAAAAACCAATACATTACTGACTCTCCATATTTATAAGTATAGTGGGGCTGCATCATGTTATGGGTAAGCTTTTACTTGTGAAGGACTGGGGTGTTTTACAGGATAAAAAAAAGGAGCTAAGCGCATGCAAAATTCTTGAGGAAAACCTGTTTGTTTGCTTTTCACCAGACGCTAGGAGATGAATACACCTTTCATCAGGACAATAACCTAAAACACAAGGCCCAATCAGTGTACACTGGAGTTGCTTGCCAAGACGACAGAACATGTTGAATTAGCGAGTTACAGTTTGGACTTAAATCTACTTGAAAATCTATGGCAAGACCTGCAAATGTTTGTCTAGCAATGAACAACCAATTTGAATAATTTTTCAATACATTTGCAAAAATGTCCAAAAACATGTTTTAATTTTGTTATTTTAGGGTGTTGTGTGTACATGTCTAAGAAAAAAATATATTTAATAAATTTTGTTTGACAGCAACATTTGGAATAAATCATGGTGTATGAATACTTTAAGGGCACTGTATGTCTTTCCTCTAACTAAATAGTGTTTACTATTTACTATCGGATGTGGTAGCAACATTTGAAATTGTGTTTCTTACATTGGATAAATGTAGAGACTCAGACCTAGAAAATGATATGTCATACACTGCAGTTGAGGAACAATGGGAAAGCAATTCTGCTTTGAAAGTTGATAATCTTTGAACCTCACTTTTGAGAAAATGGCCCTTGAATGTTTTGGTACCTACTGGAAAGCTCTTCTTTGTCTACACCCATTCAGCATCATTCACACCCTTTTGCTTTAGCCCCACCTGTCTCTTTAAGGATTCACATGTGAGGCTATGTACTAATCAACCAAAGATTTCAATCAAAAGCCAGAATTTTCTCCATCTCCTTAGCTATCATATTGGGGTGGCAGGGTAGCCTAGTGGTTAGAGCATTGGACTAGTAACCGGAAACCCCCGAGCTGACAAGGTATAACTCTGACGTTCTGCCCCCGAACAGGCAGTTAACCCACTGTTCCTAGGCCATCATTGAAAGTAAGAATTTGTTCTTAACTGACTTGCCTAGTTAAATAAAGGTAAAAAATATATATATATATATTTTACAGGTATTCTAATTCCACTGATTTCAATACTCGGTTCTCCAAAAAGTGGAAACCAACACTTATGCATTTCTATTACGTGATCTATATATTTTTAAACACGTTCGGGAGGATTACATAGACAGAATAATGATACATGGGAGACCAATCCGAACTCATCTCTCAGCATGTCCAGCCCACTCATTATCTCAGCCAATATTGGCTAGCGGGAAGGTTGCTGACTTTTTCCATGGCTAAACCAACTTGGCTCATAATTTAACAATTTTTTCAGTATTTACAGATGGCATACAAGTTTGTTATTAAGGCACATGAAAGTTCATATGTTCCAGAAGGCAGAATCATGCTGTGGTAATTAAACCTGATCGTACATCTCTGGAGAGACCTGAAAATAGCTTTGCAGCGACGCTCCCCATCCAACCTGACAGAGCCTGAGAGGATCTGCAGAGAAGAATAGGATAAACTCTGAAAATACAGGTGTGCCAAGCTTGTAGCGTCGTACCCAAAAACACTCGGATGTAATAGCTGCCTAAGATGCATCAACAAAGTACTGAGTAAAGGGTCTGAATACTTATGCAAATCTGATATTTCATTTTTTTTTTTTTTATAAATTCGCAAAAATGTATAGAAAACAGTTTTTGCTTAGTCATTATGGGGTACTGTGTGTTGATTGAGGAAAAAAAAGATTAAATCAATTTTAGAATAAGACTGTAATAACGTAACAAAATGTGGAAAAAATCAAGGGGTCTGAATACTTTCTGAAGACACTGTATATGTATATACATATATACATATATACAACATTTTGTCAGCAGTCAGCATTCTCTCAACCAGCTTAATGAGGAATGCTTTTCCAACAGTCTTGAAGGAGACCCCACATATGCTGAGTACTTACTTGTTGGTTGCTTTTCCTTCACTCTGTGGTCCAACTCATTCCAAACCACCTCATTTGGGTTGAGGCTGGGTGATTGTGGAGGCCATGTCATCTGTTGCAGCATTCCATCACTCTCCTTATTGGTCAAATAGCCCTTACACAGCCTGGAGGTGTGTTGGGTCATTGTCATGTTGAAAAACAAATGATAGTCCAACTAAGCGCAAACCAGATGGGATGGCGTATTGCTGCAGAATGCTGTGGTAGCCATGCTGGTTAAGTGTGCCTTGGATTCTAAATAAATCACAGACAGTGTCACAAGCAAGCACCCCCGACCATCACACCTTGCTCACCATTGCTCGTGTTTCTTGGCCCAAGCAAGTATCTTCTTATTATTGGTGTCCTTTAGTATTGTTTTCTTTGCAGCAATTCGACCATGAAAGCCTTATTCACACAGTCTCATCTCAACAGTTGATGTTGAGATGTGTCTGCTACTTGAACTCTGTGAAGCATTTATTTGAGCTGCAATTTCTGAGGCTGGTACCTCTAACGAACATATCTTCTGCAGCAGAGATATCTCTGGGTCTTCCTTTCCTGTGGCGGTCCTCTGAGAGCCAGGTTAATCATAGCGCTTGATGGTTTTTGTGACTGCACTTGAAGAAACGTTCAAAGTTCCTGATTGACTGTCATTTCTCTCTGCTTATTTGAGCTATTCTTGCTATAATATTTACTTGGTATTTTACCAAATAGGGCTATCTTCTGTATATCACCCCTACCTTGTCACATTACAACTGATTGGCTCAAACACATTAAGAAGGAAAGAAATTGACAAGGCACACCTGTTAATTGAAATGCATTCCATGAAGCTGGTTGAGTGAATGCCAAGAATGTGCAAAGCTGTCATCAAAAAGAAAGAAAAACCCTTGAATGAGTAGGTGTCCAAGCTTTCGACTGGTACAGTATATTTTTATTATTATTATTATTATAAAGCATAATATTTTAGAATCGAGGTCCGGACCTCAGTGTCCTTATTTGGCATAATTTGGGCCCAGGGCTAAAATAATGTCCCCATGTAGTCTGACCACATTGGGCCGATGCTCCTTTGCTCATTGGCTTCACATTGTGTCCAAGGCAGGTTTCCCCAAGGGCAGCCCTCACTTTGCCCGAAATAACTCCACCCTTTGGATTGGCTTCCCTTATTTGGAATTTTGGGGCCCAATATGAGCTCATGTTATTGACCTTCTGTGTTTTACCCACCCTGTGCCAATTCATGCATACATCCATAGCTCTGTCTATGATTTCCAGGGTGGTGACATTTTTCCGGCCTCATCCCTCAGCTTTTTACAAAAACACTTGGGGTACAGCTTTGTTATTGTTTGAACTGCAGATTGCCTCTGAGGTATGTAGTTTAGCACCTATTATGGTTTCGTAACTGTATTTATTTTTGTTTTACCCTTATTTTACCAGGTAGGTTGACTGAGAACACATTCTCATTTACAGCAATGACCTCGGAATAGTTACAGGAGAGAGGAGGGGGGATGCATGAGCCAACATAGAAAGGTGAAGAAAGTAGAGCAATCGAGATGAGGAAGTAGAAATGACAGAGAGTGATAGAGATGGGGAAAAGGACACGCACAGGGGAATAGTGAACAGAGCAGAGATGGAAGCAGAGGAGTGGAATAGCCTGAAGGAGAAAAATGTCTTTGAAGTGGCAGGAAATGTTTTAAAATTATTTTTGCATGAAGCATAGTTCTCTCTTCCTTCCTTCCTTAGCCATTTGACCGGAGTGGCAATCAATTTTATGAGGCAAATGGAAGATATCATTCAATTTAATACTTGTAATACTAACTGAAGGAGACAGTAATAGGCAATTCCACGGTAACAGAATTGCGCTGAGACTCACTTAAAAATTTTCACTTAAAATTTATGCTAAACAAAACACATTGATTTGAAAGTTTAGCAAACGTAAAACTCCATGCACAAGGACTACATTTAACAATTTACACTGAAAATGTTGCAAAACACATTCACTGGTAGAATTGTGCAGTAACGGAATTCGTTTTTTATGTGACCACATTTTGCAAAAACTCTAAAATATCTGCTCTGAATTAAGATTCAAAGACGTCTGCAGAAAGAATGGGGTGTCAGCTATGACATGACACACTGACTTTGAAAACATCTATTGAAGTACAGTAAGTGAAGTGGAATTACACCCGGTAACGGAATTGCGGTAACGGAATTTCATCATGGGTCTAATCTGTACCACACAGAAATAATTATGGCTATTCATGTAATTCTCTTCATGGTGATGTATCCTATATCGGTACACAAAGGTATAAATATGAAATATCCTCTCCTGCATATTTGGGGTATTATTCTACACACTGGCTATTATTTGAATTAGCTCTGCCCCCAAACAAGACCAAATCTGAACCAATCATAAATGTCTATGTTTCATAAGTTTGCACAGTAGAGCTCAGTAGAGTACAGTACAGTACAGTACAGTTGAGTTGAGTACAGCACAGCACAGTAGAGTTCAGTACAGTACATTAGAGTACAGTACTGTACAGTACAGTAGTACAGCGGGGCACAGTAGAGTACAGTACAGTAGAGTTCAGTACTGCAAGGTACTGTAGAGTAGAGTACAATACAGTACATTATAGAGGGAAAATGGCTGGTCTGAGGTAAGGCCTAGCATTGGAACAATTTAGACTTGACGAATATGAATATTAGTACGCAGGCTGAGGTGGAAATTAACTGCCATTCAAAATGAGAAGCAAATCAAGGGGAATGTAAAGTAGAGTGCCTTGCGAAAGTATTCGGCCCCCTTGAACTTTGCGACCTTTTGCCACATTTCAGGCTTCAAACATAAAGATATAAAACTGTATTTTTTTTGTGAAGAATCAACAACAAGTGGGACACAATCATGAAGTGGAATGACATTTATTGGATATTTCAAACTTTTTTAACAAATCAAAAACTGAAAAATTGGGCGTGCAAAATTATTCAGCCCCCTTAAGTTAATACTTTGTAGCGCCACCTTTTGCTGCGATTACATCTGTAAGTCGCTTGGGGTATGTCTCTATCAGTTTTGCACATCGAGAGACTGACATTTTTTCCCATTCCTCCTTGCAATACAGCTCGAGCTCAGTGAGGTTGGATGGAGAGCATTTGTGAACAGCAGTTTTCAGTTCTTTCCACAGATTCTCGATTGGATTCAGGTCTGGACTTTGACTTGGCCATTCTAACACCTGGATATGTTTATTTTTGAACCATTCCATTGCAGATTTTGCTTTATGTTTTGGATCATTGTCTTGTTGGAAGACAAATCTCCAGGTTGTCTTCCAGAATGGTCCGTCCTGTATTTGGCTCCATCCATCTTCCCATCAATTTTAACCATCTTCCCTGTCCCTGCTGAAGAAAAGCAGGCCCAAACCATGATGCTGCCACCACCATGTTTGACAGTGGGGATGGTGTGTTCAGCTGTGTTGCTTTTACGCTAAACATAACGTTTTGCATTGTTGCCAAAAAGTTCAATTTTGGTTTCATCTGACCAGAGCACCTTCTTCCACATGTTTGGTGTGTCTCCCAGGTGGCTTGTGGCAAACTTTAAACAACACTTTTTATGGATATCTTTAAGAAATGGCTTTCTTCTTGCCACTCTTCCATAAAGGCCAGATTTGTGCAATATACGACTGATTGTTGTCCTATGGACAGTCTCCCACCTCAGCTGTAGATCTCTGCAGTTCATCCAGAGTGATCATGGGCCTCTTGGCTGCATCTCTGATCAGTCTTCTCCTTGTATGAGCTGAAAGTTTAGAGGGACGGCCAGGTCTTGGTAGATTTGCAGTGGTCTGATACTCCTTCCATTTCAATATTATCGCTTGCACAGTGCTCCTTGGGATGTTTAAAGCTTGGGAAATCTTTTTGTATCCAAATCCGGCTTTAAACTTCTTCACAACAGTATCTCGGACCTGCCTGGTGTGTTCCTTGTTCTTCATGATGCTCTCTGCGCTTTTAACGTACCTCTGAGACTATCACAGTGCAGGTGCATTTATACGGAGACATGATTACACACAGGTGGATTGTATTTATCATCATTAGTCATTTAGGTCAACATTGGATCATTCAGAGATCCTCACTGAACTTCTGGAGAGAGTTTGCTGCACTGAAAGTAAAGGGGCTGAATAATTTTGCACGCCCAATTTTCCAGTTTTTGATTTGTTAAAAAAGTTTGAAATATCCAATAAATGTCGTTCCACTTCATGATTGTGTCCCACTTGTTGTTGATTCTTCACAAAAAAATACAGTTTTATATCTTTATGTTTGAAGCCTGAAATGTGGCAAAAGGTCGCAAAGTTCAAGGGGGCCGAATACTTTCGCAAGGCACTGTACATGGGGCATGCTAATATGCTAACGCTAACAATCTTCTGCCCCGTGGCCACTGCAAAGTAAAGACACATACTTTCTTTTGTCTTGGCAAAGCGGGGGTGATTTGACACAATGATTGTTTTCACAAGCCGATTAGGAGCTGTGCACCTTTTCTCATCCAATTAGCTGGGTGACGAGTGATCGGGTGAGGCAGCTCTGAGACTGCATGGTTTAACATCCTGCATGCTAACGACACAGCAGACCAGTCTGGGAAATCCTCCTCCTATTCTAGTAAATACACTGCTCAAAAAAATAAAGGGAACACTTAAACAACACAATGTAACTCCAAGTCAATCACACTTCTGTGAAATCAAACTGTCCACTTAGGAAGCAACACTGATTGACAATACATTTCACATGCTGTTGTGCAAATGGAATAGACAACAGGGGAAAATTATAGGAAATTAGCAAAACACCCCCAATAAAGGAGTGATTCTGCAGGTGGTGACCACAGACCAATTCTCAGTTTCTATGTTTCCTGGCTGATGTTTTGGTCACTTTTGAATGCTGGCGGTGCTTTCACTCTAGTGGTAGCATGAGACGGAGTTTACAACCCACACAAGTGGCTTAGGTAGTGCAGCTCATCCAGGAAGGCACATCGATGCGAGCTGTGGCAAGAAGGTTTGCTGTGTCTGTCAGCGTAGTGTCCAGAGCATGGAGGCGCTACCAAGAGACAGGCCAGTACATCAGGAGACGTGCAGGAAGCCGTAGGAGGGCAACAACCCAGCAGCAGGATCGCTACCTCCGCCTTTGTGCAAAGAGGAGCAGGAGGAGCACTGCCAGAGCCCTGCAAAATGACCTCCAGCAGGCCACAAATGTGCATGTGTCTGCTCAAACGGTCAGAAACAGACTCCATGAGGGTGGTATGAGGGCCCGACGTCCACAGGTGCGGGTTGTGCTTACAGCCCAACACCGTGCAGGACGTTCGGCATTTGCCAGAGAACACCAAGATTGGCAAATTCACCACTTGCGCCCTGTGTTCTTCACAGATGAAAGCAGGTTCACACTGAGCACATGTGACAGACGTGACAGAGTCTGGAAACGCTTTGGAGAACGTTCTGCTGACTGCAACATCCTCCAGCATGACCGGTTTGGCAGTTGGTCAGTCATGGTGTGGGGTGGCATTTCTTTGGGGGGCCGCACAGCCCTCCATGTGCTCGCCAGAGGTAGCCTGACTGCCATTAGGTACCGAGATAAGATCGTCAGACCCCTTGTGAGACCATATGCTGGTGCGGTTGGCCCTGGGTTCCTCCTAATGCAAGACAATGCTAGACCTCATGTGGCTGGAGTGTGTCAGCAGTTCCTGCAAGAGGAAGGCATTGATGCTATGGACTGGCCTGCCCGTTCCCCAGACCTGAATCCAATTGAGCACACAGACTGTCCAGGAGTTGGCGGATGCTTTAGTCCAGGTCTGGGAAGAGATCCCTCAGGAGACCATCCGCCACCTCATCAGGAGCATGCCCAGGCGTTGTAGGGAGGTCACACAGGCACGTGGAGGCCACACACACTACTGAGCCTCATTTTGACTTGTTTTAAGGACATTACATCAAAGTTGGATCAGCCTGTAGTGTGGTTTTCCACTTTAATTTTGAGTGTGACTCCAAATCCAGACCTCCATGGGTTGATAAATTTGATTTCCATTGATAATTTTTGTGTGATTTTGTTGTCAGCACATTCAACTATGTAAAGAAAAAAGTATTTAATAAGAATATTTCATTCATTCAGATCTAGGATGTGTTATTTTAGTGTTCCCTTTATTTCTTTGAGCAGTGTATATTCTCTTAAGTCTTCTCCTAAAGATACATCATCTTTCTATTCTCTCTAAGTCCCTTAACCCCCAAGAGTTGATTGACAACTGGTGTGTCAAATTAAGTAACATAATACAATTGAAACTAGATATATAAGATATGCATATTTTGGATGCGTCTCAATCTACCTCCGATGTCGCACTTCCGCATCTGGGGTGAAAGGTGGCAAAGCTAGAGCGTTTTTTGTCAGACCATGAGACACCTCAACGTCTCATGAGACGTCCGTAGCATCTGATTGGTTTGGCCTACAAACGAATACTACCACTCTATGAGACTCACGAACACGATGGTGGTCTCCTTTTTGCTCTACGACCCCCACAAGTGTCAGGGGACTCGTCTGAAGTCAGTACCGTCAAGTGCCAACTTTTGTTTCTAGTGTCCAAACCATTTGGGCTACAAACTAATGGGACCCCACAGTAGAAAGGGGAGATTCTACAGAACACAATAGTGTTCTATTCTCCGTTTTGTTCTACAACCCCCACAACTGTCACCGGACTCGTCTGAAGGGAATGGTTAAAAAAAACGAAAGGAAGTATGAAGGTAGTTTTGTGCCTACCCATAAAAAGAGGTTAAATATGTGTAATATATATATATATATATATATATATATATATATATATATATATATATATATATATATATATATATATTCTGATTTCCTATATTACCTACAGCCACTTAAACACCTTGTTTCTTATGATGTATTTTTTTACTGTCAATATTATGAATGTGTTATTCAATGTGTTTCTCTGGGTTATAGTAGTGAAGGCCAATATCAATATTTATTGTTATTTTTTTATACCTAAAGGTGTCCTAAAATTAAAAATCAAATAGCTAAATGATTCACAGTACAACCCATTTTAAAACAATTCCATATGTAAACTTAGAACAAATGCAATTTTAAACACTAACCATAACCTTTACCTTCACCCTAACCCTAGCTTCATGTGAACACCCCGGTTCAGCCCTAACCCTAGCTTCAACCACAATACTAACACTAACCCTAGATTCATGTGTACACCCGGTTGCATCATAACCCCAAACCTATCCCTAGCCTCGACCCAACCCTAACCCTAGCCTCCAACCTAACCGTAGCCTCAATCCTAACCCTTAGCTCTAACCCTAGCCTCAAACTTAAAGGCTAGGGATAGGTTTGGGGTTGGGGATGAACCGGGGTGTTCACATGAAGCTAGGGTTAGTGTGAAGGTAAAGGTTAGGGTTAGTATTTAAAATTGCATTTGTTTTCAGTTTACATATGGACTTGTTTTAAGATGGGCTGTACCATGAATCATTTAGCTATTTGATTTAGAATTTAAAAAAATAAATAATAATAATAATTCTAAACGCTACTACACTGGCTCGGATGCTCGTCGGATACGGCAGGGCTTGAAAACTATTACGGACTACAAAGGGAAGCTCAGACACGAGTTGCCCAGTGACACAAGCCTACCAGATGAGCTAAATGCCTTTTGTGCTCGCTTCAAGGCAAGCAACACTGAAGCATGCACGAGAGCACCAGCTGTTCTGTATGACTGTGTGATGATGCTCTCGGTAGCTGATGTGAGCAAGACCTTTAAACAGGTCAACATTCACAAAGCTGCGGGGAATATGGATTACCAGGACATGTACTCAAAGCATACACGGACCAACTGGCAAGTGTCTTCACTGACATTTTCAACCTCTCCCTGACATGCAAGCAGACCACCATAGTCCCAAGCAGACCACCATAGTCCATGTGCCCAAGGAAGCGAAGGTAACCTGCCTAAATGATTACTGTCCTGTAGCACTCACGTCAGTAGCCATGAAGTGCTTTGAAAAGCTAGTCATGGCTCACATCAACAGCATCCTCCCGGATACCCTAGACCCACTCCAATTTGCATACCGCCCCAACAGATCCACAGATGATGCAATCTCAATCAAACTCCACAGTGCCCTTTCACTCCTGGTCAAAAGGAACACCTATGTGAGAATGCTGTTCATTGACTACAGCTCAGATTTCAACACCATAGTGCCCACAAAGCTCATCACTAAGCTTACGACCCTTGGACTAAACACCTCCCTCTGCAACTGGATCCTGGACTTCCTGACGGGCTGCCCCCAGGTGGTAAGGGTAAAAATCAAATCAAATCAAATCAAATTTTAGGCAACAACACGTCTGCCACGCTGATCCTCAACACTGGGGCCCCTCAGGGTTTTGTACTTAGTCTCCTCCTGTACTCCCTGTTCACTCATGACTGTGTGGCCAAACACGACTCCAACACCATCATTAAGCTTGCTGACGACACAACAGTGGAAGGCCTGATCACCAACAATGATGAGACAGCCTATAGGGAGGAGGTCAGAGAACTGGCAGTGTGGTGCCAGGACAACAACCTCTTCCTCAATGTGAGCAAGACAAAGGAGCTACAGGAAAAGGCAGGCCCCCATTAACATCAACGGGGCTGTAGTGGAGCGGGTCGAGAGTTTCAAGTCCCTTGGTGTCCACATCACCAACGATCTATCATGGTCCAAACACACCAAGACAGTCATGAAGATGGCACGACAAAACGTTTTCAGGAGACTGAAAAGATTTGCCATGGGTCCCCAGATCCTCAAAAAGTTATACAGCTGCACCATTAAGAGCTTCCTGACCGGTTGCGTCACTGCCTGGTATGGCAACTGCTCGGCATCTGACCGTAAGACGCTACAGAGGCTAGTGCGTATGGCCCAGGGGCCAAGCTTCCTGCAAACCAGGACCTATATAATAGGCGGTGTCAGAGGAAAGCTCACCCAAGTCATAGACTGTTTTCTCTGCTACTGCACGGCAAGCCATACCGGAGTGTCAAGTCTAGGACCAAAAGGCTCCTTAACAGCTTCTACCCCCAAGGCATAAGACTGTTGAACAATTAATGAAATGGCCACCAGACTATTATATTGACTCCCCCCCTCCATTTGTTTTGTACACTGCTGCTACTCACTGTTTATTATCTATGCATAGTCACTTCACCCCTACCTACATGTACAAATTAAATTTTACCTGTACCCCTGCACACTGACTCGGTATCAGTACTGCCTGTATATAGCCTAGTTACTGTTATGTTATTGTCTTCCTTTCTATTATTTTTTACTTTAGTTTATTTGGTAAATATTCTCTTAATCTCTTCTTGAACTGCACTGTTGTTTAAGGGCTTGTAAGTAAGCATTTCAAGGTAAGGTCTATATTTGACAAATAAAGTTTGATTGATTTAATTTGAACCCTAGCCTCAATCTTAACCCTTAGCTCTAGCTCGAACCCTTTCCCTTGATAAAGGACCAATAATCTAATGTGTTGTTGTCTCTCTCCCCTGTAGGGAACGTGTTTCTGGTGAGCCTGGCCTTTGCTGACCTGGTGGTGGCCTTCTACCCCTACCCCCTGGTGCTCTACGCCATCTTCCATGACGGCTGGTCGCTGGGAGAGACACAATGCAAAGTGACTAAGACCTGTCTGTCTGTATGCTGTCTGTCTGTCTCTCTAGCCCTGTTTATACCTGGTTCTTACATGTTTCCTTTGTCCTGATATTGTCCACATTCTGTTTGTGCCCACATTTTTAGACAGGTGTATATGATTAAAACTCAGATTATGAGCTGACTGTGATCTGATCTTCCTGACCACCTCTGGAGGTAGTCAGGCACATATTGCATATATAATGTGTGAGTTATATGTATGTTTGTGTGTGTATAAGGATGACAATCTTATGTGGACAAGATCAGGACAAGGCTTCTGTCTGCTTTCTTTATTTTATTCTGTCTTTCCTTTTTTCTTTCTCAATGTATCTATGCTCGCCTCTTATCTGTCTAGCCCTGATTATACCTGCCTTTAACATCTGCTTACACTTATAAGATCTGATCATAATCAGATCACAATGCATATTTTAATAGTCTACACTAAAAATGTGTGTCAGAACCAGGTATAAACAGGGCTTCTGCCCCCCCCTCCCCTCTATCTCCCTCTCTAGGTCAGTGGATTCCTGATGGGCCTGAGCGTCATCGGCTCCATCTTCAACATCACCGGCATCGCCATCAACCGCTACTGCTACATCTGTCACAGCTTTGCTTATGATAAGCTCTACAGCTACCGCAACACCCTCCTACTGGTGGGGCTCATCTGGCTCCTCACCATCCTGGCTATCATACCAAACTTTTTCGTAGGCTCACTCCAGTACGACCCCAGGGTGTATTCGTGTACCTTTGCTCAGGCCGTCAGTACATCGTACACCATCACTGTGGTGGTGATTCATTTCTTCGTGCCCATCGCCGTGGTTACCTTCTGCTACCTGAGGATCTGGATCCTGGTCATCCAGGTGAGGAGGAAGGTGAAGTCAGAGGTGAAGTCTCGACTCAAACCCAGCGACATGCGCAACTTCATCACCATGTTTGTGGTGTTCGTGCTCTTCGCCATCTGCTGGGCGCCGCTCAACTTCATTGGGCTGGCCGTGGCCATCGACCCGGAGACGGTGGCGCCACGGATCCCAGAGTGGCTGTTCGTGGTCAGCTACTTCATGGCGTACTTCAACAGTTGCCTTAACGCCATCATCTACGGCCTTCTGAACCAGAACTTCCGTAAGGAATACAAACGGATTATCATGGCCATGTGGATGCCTGGTCTGTTCTTCCAGGAGGCGTCACAGGGGGGTACAGAGGGTATGAGGAGCAAGCACTCGCCCAGACTGGGACTCAACAACAACGATCACGTCAAGGGAGAGGCTTTGTGACGCTGACGCCAAGGTTCTCTACTCCTTTCCCATGTGTTTTGTTTCTTTTTTTAGTCGTGGAGTGCCATTTCTCTATATATCTCACTGACTGCACAGTTGTGCTGTTACCAAAGCCTCAATGAATTCTCGGAATGGTGCGGATTAAAGAGAGAGAGCGAGACATACACAAGAAAAGAGAGAAAGAGAGAGGTGTTGACTGATGATAACTGACTCTGTTATTCACAATTCAAAGAGTGCCATTCATGAAGCATACAGTATACACTAAATTACCAAAAGTATGTGGACACCTGCTCATCAAACATCTCAATCCAAAATCATGGGCATTAATAGAGATTTGGTCTCACCTTTGCTGCTATAACAGCCTCCACTCTGATGGGAAACCTTTCCACTAGATGTTGGCACATTGCTGCGGGGACTTGCTTCCATTCAGCAACAAGAGCATTAGTTAGGTCGGGCACTGATGTCGGGCGATTAGACTTGGTTCACAGTCGGAGTTCCAATTAATCCCAAAAATGTTTGATGGGGTTGAGGTAAAAACCAGTCCCAGATCATTATTGTTCCTCCACCAAAGTTTACAGTTGGCACTATGCATTGGAGCAGGTAGTGCTCTCCCGACATCTACCAAACTCAGATTCCTCTGTTGGACTGCCAGATGGTGAAGAGTAATTCATCACTCTAGCGAACTCGTTTCCACTGCTCCAGAGTCCAATGTCGGCAAGCATTACACCACTCCAGCCGGTGCTTGGCATTACGGATTGGTAATCTTATGCTTGTGTGCTGCTGCTTGGCCATGGATGAACAGTTATCGTGCTGACGTTGCTTCCAGAGGCCATTTGGAAATGGGTAGTGAGTGTTGCAACCGAGGACAGGCGATTGTTCCACACTACGCCCTTCAGCACTCGGTAGTCCCGTTCTGTGAGCTTGCCTATCACTTTGCGGCTGAGCCGTTGTTGCTCCTAGATGTTTTCACTAAAACAGCACTAACAGTTGACCGGGGAAGCTCAAGCAAGGCAGAAATTTGACTTGTTGGAAAGTTTGGCATCCTATGATGGTGCCACGTTTAAAGTCACTTAGCTCTTCAGTAAAGCCATTCTACTGCCAATGTTTGTCTATGGAGATTGCATTGCTGTGATCGATTTTATTTGCCTGTCAGCAACGGGTGTAGCTGAAATAGCCGAATCCACTGATTTGAAGGGGTGTCCACATACTTTTACATATATAATGTATGTTCTAACTTATTATGTATCATACTCTTATGTACACCTCAGGCTGTCTGCCTGTTCTCTGCTGCTGTAACAATATGCATTTTAAAGTGGAAGCTCCAAAATTATTATTACATTTTTTTTACACCATTACATCCATTGCATTTTTATATAGGACAGTGTATTTAAAGACGTGTTATCTTCACAGTTTCCTCTGTAAGAAAGTTATTTATCACACTTTTTAATTTATTTTCTATATCTATATCTTGTTATAATTATGACAATCATTATGACCAGCGTACATTAGCGTAGATCACAATTTGTAAAAATCCTTTTGGTTGTAAATAACAAATAAGTGATGGATCATGCCAACGTTAGGAGCTCACAAGGTCCTACTACTAACGAGACAATTGGATTGTCAAAAGGTGCCTGATTTTATGCTCATGATCTCAAACAGGAGATTTGCCAAAAACAACCCCTTTACGATTTAACCCAGTTAGTATGGGTTAACTCATTAGGGTTACAGTCAGCATATAGCATTAGGCTTAGAGTTACACAAGGATATAAGACTGAGTAGTCAACTACATTAGATACGTCACCAGATTTTGTCATTTCTGTTGACACAGGAATGGGGTGCTATGATGCCCCACGGCAGTGTCCTGAAAAACCCTTGCTGGTACATTATAAGCACAACGAAGCTGTTTTAACTCGGATGACATTGTACTTATGCTGTTTACAGGTTTAAACTGTACTCTTAGTAATGCATGAAGACTTATTCTATGCATTTTACACTTCATGTCATTACCTTAGAACACTACAGAAAACCAACTTACTCAATACCAGGGGCGCAACTTTCACTGGGGATGGGGGAGACATGACCTCCTAAATTCTGAAATTGCATTTTTGTCCCCCCCAGTTTTATCGTTCCACTGTGATAATAAATGCTGCACAGGTTTGCTTTAGGGACATGCGGACGCCTCAGAGTGGTCGGTTAAGCTGTTTTCTGGTTTTCACCCGGCTGGATTTAGGACCGCACAGACACCACAGAGTGTGCAGACAGGCTGTGTGAACAGAGGCATCTGCTGTCTATGTTGTGTTTTTTCTCAGAGTTGTAAAAGCAAACAGAGCAGAAACTGGCTACTCTTTAGTTGACTGATCTAGCTGGGAAGGTAACTGCTGTTTGACAGAAAACAAGTATTTACTCCCAGTGCTGAGCTAGTAGTGTAACTGACATGTTACTTTAGCTAATGTTTCATCCTATCTCAACTGAATTGAATGAACCACTAGCGGCTAGTTAGCTAGCTGGTAACTACCACAGCCAGTTCAGCTCTAGATAGCTCTAGTTAGCTATCTGTCAGGTAGCAGTTGTGTGTATGGAAATGTTTTGTAGCCTTTGTTTTGTCCCGTTTCAACAGAAGTCAATTTGATAATGTACCATTGTACCATTAGCTAGAGTTGGCCAAAAGTTGGCTAAGATTAGCTAGCTAGCTCACTAACTTAACCTATTATTTTTGCCTCAATCACACCATACCTGAATCAAACGATGAAACCAGCGGCCAAACGACTGAAGACTAGGGCTGTCCATGACCCCAAAAAATATTGGTTGAGAGTCATCCTGTTCTTTCGCCAATCGATTGGTCAAAATGTTCAAATTTATTTTTACATATATAGACACACACCCAATGTTTGAAAAAATGGATGTGGAGAACATGAAAAAGAAACTGGAAACGTGCAAATGTTTACAAGTTGCTCAGGAAGGAAAGGCGAAATCTGACCAGTTTAAGACATTTGACTTAGTTGTGGAAACTACTGGAGATAAAAGTAAAAGAGGGTGTAGTATTATGTGTGCCAAACTGTGGCTGTTAGATTCTAATATAATACTCCCACACTACCGATGCCACCAGGCAGAAGGCGGGGAGTATGGGAGTGTGATCCATGGGCCGCTCCTCTGTGTCATACAGCCGAGACAATGTGTCTGCCTTCACGTTCTGGGAGCCTGGTCTGAGGATAGGGTAAACACAAAATGGGTGAAAAACATGGCCCACCTTGCCTGGCGAGGGTTCTGTCTCCTCGCTGCCCGGATGTACTACAGATTACGGTGGTCAGTCCAGATGAGAAAAGAGTGTCTAGCCCCTTCAAGCCAATGTTTCCTCGCCTTTAAGGCCTTGACAACAGCCAACAGCTCCCGGTCCCCCACGTCATAGTTTCACTCCGCCGGGCTGAGCTTCTTCGAGAAGAAGGCACAGGGGCGGAGCTTCGGTGGCGTACCCGAGCGCTGAAAGAGCACAGCTCCTATCCCAGCCTCGGACGCGTCCATCTCCACTATGAAAGCCAAAGAGGGATCCGGATGGGCCAACACGGAAGCCGAGGTAAACAGAGCACTCAGGTGACTAAAAGCCCTGTCCGCCTCATCTGACCACTGCAAGCGTACCGGGCCCCCCTTCAGTAGTGAGGTAATGGGAGCCGCTACCTGACCAAAACCCCGGATAAACCTCCGGTAGTAGTAGTCCCTAAGAACCGCGGCACCTCTTTTACTGTGGTGGGATGGTGGGAGTCGGCCAATTCACCCCTAGGAAGGAGATGGACTGTTGAGAGAACAGGCATTTCTCAGCCTTGAGGTCATGCTCCAACAGGCAACCAAGCACTCTGCACACCAGGGACACATGCTTGGAGCGTGTAGCAGAGTATATCAAAATGTCATCAATAAACACCACTAGACCCTGCCCGTGCAGGTCCCTGGAAATCTCGTCTACGAAGGCTTGGAAGACTGATGGCGCATTCATCAACTCGTACGGCATGACGAGGTACTCATAGTGCCCTGAGGTGGTACTGAAAGCCGTCTTCCACTCGTCTCCCACCCGGATACGCACCAGGTTGTAAGCGCTCCTGAGATCTAGTTTGGTGAAGAAGCGCCCCGTGCATTGACTCAATCGCTGTGGCTATGAGCGGTAGCGGGTAACTATACCTCACAGTGGTCTGATTTAGACCCCAATAGTCAATACACGGGAGCAGACCCCCTCCTTCTCGAGGAGGCGGGTGAAGTGGAGGACCGAATGTACCCCTGATGCAGGGATTCAGAAACATATGTTTCCATAGCCTCCGTCTCCGCCTGTGAGAGGGGATACACGCTGCTCTTCCCAGGAGTCACGTCTACCAGGAAATTTAAGTCGCCTTCTTTTTGGAGAAGGTGAGAGCCAAATCGGCATGTTCAGGGGGAATGCGCACGGTGGAGACCTGGTCTGGACTCTCCACCGTAGTAGCACCAACGGAAACCCCTAAACACCTACCTGAGCACCCTCGCGACCACCCTGTGAGAGCCCTCTGTGGCCAAGAAACAGTGGGGTTATGACAAGCTAACCAGGGTAGGCCCAGCACCATGGGAAACGCAGGAGAGTCAATAAGGAAGCGACTAATTCTCATCCTTGTGACCCCCCTGCGTCACCATACCCAAAGGAGCAGTGACCTCCCTAATTAACCCTGACCCTAATGGTCGACTATCTAAGGTGTGAACGGGGAAGGGCACAGCCACAGGAACAATGGGGATCCTTAAACTATGGGCTAACACTCTATCAATACAATTCCCAGCCGCGCCTGAATCGACGAGCGCCTTTTGCTGGGAATGGGGGGAAAACTCAGGGAAAGTGACATACACAAACATATGTGCAACAGAGGACTCTGGGTGAGAATTGTGCCGGCTCACCTGAGGTGACGCCAGAGTGCCCTGCCTGTTGCCTCGATCCCCAGAGGAACCAACCCGGCACCGACCGGCAGTGTGACCTCTGCGTCCACAGATGGTACACGAGCTGGAACCCCCTCCGGTCTCCCTTTGCACTGCCCCTCCCAGCTCCATGGGTATCGGAGAGGGGGTGTGGGAGGATGGAACCACCAGACCCCGATCTGAACGTCCGCGGGTAACCAGCAGGTTGTCCAGCCGGATGGACAGGTCCACCAGCTGGTCGAATGTAAGGGTGGTGTCTCTGCAGGCCAACTCCCGACAGACGTCCTCGCGCAGACTGCAGTGATAATGGTCAATCAGGGCCATGTCGTTCCATCCCGCGCCGGCAGCCAGGGTCCTAAACTCCAGGGTGCTCCTCGTCTCCTTTTTTATTAGATTTTTTATTTAACCTTTATTTAACCAGGAAGGGCTCATTGAGATTAAAATCTATTTTTCAAGAGCGCCCAGGCCAAGATAGGCAGCACCAAGTCATTACAAAAAAATTACAGACAGACAACGTGAAAAACTACCGTACATGTAATCTAGTAAAAACCATTGAATTCACAAGAGTATAAAACAGAAAATTAAATACATTGACAGGTCAGGGAATCAGCCTCAAAAACCTTCATCAGTGATTTAAATCACCAATCGGGACACGTTCTTCCAGTTTAAAAGGATTTTGTAAGGCGTTCCAAGACGATGGCGCAGAGTACATGAAAGCCCTTTTACCAAATTCAGTTCAGACATTTGGAACAGTTAGCAGGATAAAGTCCAGCGAACGAAGAGAGTACCCACCACATTTCCAAACAATAAAAATGCCCAAATAAAAAGGTAGTAAACCCAAAATGGCTTTGTAAATAAAAGTATACCAGTGACTTAGCCTACGAGTGACTAGAGAAGACCAGCCAACCCTGGTATACAAAGTGTAGTGGTGCGTAAGGGTTTTGCAGTTTAAAATAAATCTCAAAGTGCCATGGTAAAGAGTGTCAATTGATCTCAAACACTGAGCGGAAGCATTCATATATGAAATATCCCCATAGTCTAGTAAAGGCATAAATGTAGCTGATACTTGTTACGGTGCGTGAATGAGGACCCAAAAGCGAATTAATGTAAACAGAGCTTCTTTAATAACCAAACAAAGGTAGGCTCAGATGGACCGGCAGATTCCGACAGGACAGGACAAGGTTGCAGCAAACATGACGATAGTCTGGTTCAGGCATGACTAACACAAACAAGAATCCGACAAAGACAGAAACAAAAACAGAGAGAGATATAGAGGACTAATCAGAGGGAAAAAGGGAACAGGTGGGAAAAGGGGTGACGAGGAAGTTAGGAGGAGACAAGGAACAGCTGGGGGAAAGAGGGGGAGAAAAGGTAACCTAATAACGACCAGCAGAGGGAGACAGGGTGAAGGGAAAGGACAGAAACAAGACACAACATGACAATACATGACAGTACCCCCCCACTCACCGAGCGCCTCCTGGCGCACTCGAGGAGGAAACCTGGCGGCAACGGAGGAAATCATCGATCAGCGCACGGTCCAGCACGTCCCGAGAGGGAACCCAACTCCTCTCCTCAGGACCGTACCCCTCCCAATCTACTAGGTACTGATGACCACGGCCCCGAGGACGCATGTCCAAAATCCTACGGACCCTGTGGATGGGTGCGCCCTCGACAAGGATGGGGGGGGGGGGGGGGAAGACGAGCGGGGGCGCGAAGAACGGGCTTGACACAGGAGACATGGAAGACCGGGTGGACGCGACGAAGATATCGCGGAAGAAGAAGTCGCACTGCGACAGGATTAATGATCCGAGAAATACGGAACGGACCAATGAACCGCGGGGTCAACTTGCGAGAAGCGGTCTTAAGGGGAAGGTTCTGAGTGGAGAGCCAAACTCTCTGACCGCGACAATATCTAGGACTCTTAGTTCTACGCTTATTAGCAGCTCTCACAGTCTGCGCCCTATAACGGCAAAGTGCAGACCTGACCCTCTTCCAGGTGCGCTCGCAACGTTGGACAAAAGCCTGAGCGGAGGGGACGCTGGACTCGGCGAACTGAGATGAGAACAGCGGAGGCTGGTACCCGAGGCTACTCTGAAAAGGAGATAGCCCGGTCGCAGACGAAGGAAGCGAGTTGTGGGCGTATTCTGCCCAGGGGAGCTGTTCTGACCAAGACGCAGGGTTGCGAAAAGAAAGACTGCGTAAGATGCGACCAATAGTCTGATTGGCCCGTTCTGCTTGACCGTTAGACTGGGGGTGAAAGCCGGAAGAGAGACTGACGGAAGCCCCAATCAAACGGCAAAACTCCCTCCAAAATTGAGACGTGAATTGCGGACCTCTGTCCGAAACGACGTCTGACGGAAGGCCATGAATTCTGAAAACATTCTCGATGATGATTTGTGCCGTCTCTTTAGCAGAAGGAAGCTTAGCAAGGGGAATAAAATGAGCCGCCTTAGAGAACCTGTCGACAACCGTAAGAATAACAGTCTTCCCCGCTGACGAAGGCAGTCCGGTGACAAAATCTAAGGCGATGTGAGACCACGGTCGAGAGGGAATGGGAAGCGGCCTGAGACGGCCGGCAGGAGGAGAGTTACCGGACTTAGTCTGCGCGCAGACCGAACAAGCAGCCACGAAGCGACGCGTGTCATGCTCCCGGGTGGGCCACCAAAAACGCTGGCGAATGGAAGCAAGCGTACCCCGAACGCCAGGGTGGCCGGCTAACTTGGCAGAGTGAGCCCACTGAAGAACGGCCAGACGAGTAGGAACGGGAACGAAAAGAAGGTTCCTAGGACAAGCGCGCGGCGACGGAGTTTGAGTGAGTGCTTGCTTTACCTGCCTCTCAATTCCCCAGACAGTCAACCCGACAACACGCCCCTCAGGGAGAATCCCCTCGGGGTCAGTGGGGTCTACTGAAGAACTGAAGAGACGAGATAAAGCATCAGGCTTGGTGTTCTTAGAGCCCGGACGATAAGAAATCACGAACTCGAAACGAGCGAAAAACAGCGCCCAGCGCGCCTGACGCGCATTAAGTCGTTTGGCAGAACGGATGTACTCAAGGTTCCTATGGTCAGTCCAAACGACAAAAGGAACGGTCGCCCCCTCCAACCACTGTCGCCATTCGCCTAGGGCTAAGCGGATGGCGAGCAGTTCGCGGTTTCCTACATCATAGTTACGTTCCGACGGCGACAGGCGATGAGAAAAATACGCGCAAGGGTGGACCTTGTCGTCAGAGAGGGAGCGCTGAGAAAGAATGGCTCCCACGCCCACCTCTGACGCGTCAACCTCGACAACGAACTGTCTAGTGACGTCAGGTGTAACAAGGATAGGTGCGGATGTAAAACTATTCTTGAGGAGATCAAAAGCTCCCTGGCCGGAAACGGACCACTTAAAGCACGTCTTGACAGAAGTAAGGGCTGTGAGAGGAGCTGCCACCTGACCGAAATTACGGATGAAACGACGATAGAAGTTCGCGAAGCCGAGAAAGCGCTGCAGCTCGACGCGTGACTTAGGGACGGGCCAATCAATGACAGCTTGGACCTTAGCGGGATCCATCTTAATGCCTTCAGCGGAAATAACAGAACCGAGAAATGTGACGGAGGAGGCATGAAAAGAGCACTTCTCAGCCTTCACAAAAAGACAATTCTCTAAAAGGCGCTGGAGGACACGTCGAACGTGCTGAACATGAATCTGGAGTGACGGTGAAAAAATCAGGATATCGTCAAGGTAAACGAAAACAAAGATGTTCAGCATGTCTCTCAGGACATCATTGACTAATGCCTGAAAGACAGCTGGAGCGTTAGCGAGGCCGAAAGGAAGAACCCGGTATTCAAAGTGCCCTAACGGAGTGTTAAACGCCGTCTTCCACTCGTCCCCCTCCCTGATGCGCACGAGATGGTAAGCGTTACGAAGGTCCAACTTAGTGAAAAACCTGGCTCCCTGCAGGATCTCGAAGGCTGAAGACATAAGAGGAAGCGGATAACGATTCTTCACTGTTATGTAATTCAGCCCTCGATAATCTATGCAGGGGCGCAGGGACCCGTCCTTCTTCTTAACAAAAAAAACCCCCGCTCCGGCGGGAGAGGAGGAGGGGACTATGGTACCGGCGTCAAGAGCTACAGACAAATAATCTTCGAGAGCCTTACGTTCGGGAGCCGACAGAGAGTATAGTCTACCCCGGGGGGGAGTGGTTCCCGGAAGGAGATCAATACTACAATCATACGACCGGTGTGGAGGAAGAGAGGTGGCCCTGGACCGACTGAACACCGTGCGCAGATCGTGATATTCCTCCGGCACCCCTGTCAAATCACCAGGCTCCTCCTGTGAAGAAGAGACAGAGGAAACAGGAGGGATAGCAGACATTAAACATTTCACATGACAAGAGACGTTCCAGGAGAGGATAGAATTACTAGACCAATTAATAGAAGGATTATGACAAACTAGCCAGGGATGGCCCAAAACAACAGGTGTAAAAGGTGAACGAAAAATTAAAAAAGAAATGGTTTCGCTATGATTACCAGAAACAGTGAGGGTTAAAGGTAGCGTCTCACGCTGAATCCTGGGGAGAGGACTACCATCCAGGGCGAACAAGGCCGTGGCCTCCCTTAACTGTCTGAGAGGAATGTCATGTTCCCGAGCCCAGGTCTCGTCCATAAAACAGCCCTCCGCCCCAGAGTCTATTAAGGCACTGCAGGAAGCTGACGAACCGGTCCAGCGTAGATGGACCGACAAGGTAGTGCAGGATCTTGAAGGAGAGACAGGAGTAGTAGCGCTCACCAGTAGCCCTCCGCTTACTGATGAGCTCTGGCTTTTACTGGACATGAAGTGACAAAATGACCAGCAGAACCGCAATAGAGACAGAGGCGGTTGGTGATTCTCCGTTCCCTCTCCTTAGTCGAGATGCGGATACCTCCCAGCTGCATAGGCTCAGCACCCGAGCCGGCAGAGGAAGATGGTAGTGATGCGGAGAGGGGGGCAACGGAGAACGCAAGCTCCTTTCCACGAGCTCGGTGACGAAGATCAACCCGTCGCTCAATGCGAATAGCGAGTTCAATCAAGGAATCCACGCTGGAAGGAACCTCCCGGGAGAGAATCTCATCCTTAACCTCTGCGCGGAGACCCTCCAGAAAACGAGCGAGCAAAGCCGGCTCGTTCCAGCCACTGGAGGCAGCAAGAGTGCGAAACTCAATAGAGTAGTCTGTTATGGATCGATTACCTTGACATAGGGAAGACAGGGCCCTGGAAGCCTCCTCCCCAAAAACAGATCGATCAAAAACCCGTATCATCTCCTCCTTAAAGTCCTGATACTGGTTAGTACACTCAGCCCTTGCCTCCCAGATTGCCGTGCCCCACTCACGAGCCCGTCCAGTAAGGAGAGATATGACGTAGGCGACACGAGCAGTGCTCCTGGAGTAAGTGTTGGGCTGGAGAGAAAACACAATATCACACTGGGTGAGGAACGAGCGGCATTCAGTGGGCTCCCCAGAGTAACACGGCGGGTTATTGATTCTGGGCTCCGGAGATTCGAAAGCCCTGGAAGTGGCCGGTGGATCGAGGCGGAGATGGTGAACCTGTTCTGTGAGGTTGGAGACTTGGGTGGCCAGGGTCTCAACGGCATGTCGAGCAGCAGACAATTCCTGCTCGTGTCTGCCTAGCATCGCTCCCTGGATCTCGACGGCTGAGTGGAGAGGATCCGAAGTCGCTGGGTCCATTCTTGGTCGGATTCTTCTGTTACGGTGCGTGAATGAGGACCCAAAAGCGAATTAATGTAAACAGAGCTTCTTTAATAACCAAACAAAGGTAGGCTCAGATGGACCGGCAGATTCCGACAGGACAGGACAAGGTTGCAGCAAACATGACGATAGTCTGGTTCAGGCATGACTAACACAAACAAGAATCCGACAAAGACAGAAACAAAAACAGAGAGAGATATAGAGGACTAATCAGAGGGAAAAAGGGAACAGGTGGGAAAAGGGGTGACGAGGTAGTTAGGAGGAGACAAGGAACAGCTGGGGGGAAAGAGGGGGAGAAAAGGTAACCTAATAACGACCAGCAGAGGGAGACAGGGAGAAGGGAAAGGACAGAAACAAGACACAACATGACAATACATGACAATACTAGCCTCCTTCTTGCTTCAAAAGAAAAACAGGTCTTATTCCTAAAATAAAATCCCCAATTTCATCTTCAATTTTTTTGTAAGTTGTTGAATATGCAATTTAGAAGAAGAAATCAATTTCTTAAAGATATCCATAAAAAGTGTTGTTTAAAGTTTGCCACAAGCCACCTGGGAGACACACCAAACATGTGGAAGAAGGTGCTCTGGTCAGATGAAACCAAAATTGAACTTTTTGGCAACAATGCAAAACGTTATGTTTGGCGTAAAAGCAACACAGCTGAACACACCATCCCCACTGTCAAACATGGTGGTGGCAGCATCATGGTTTGGGCCTGCTTTTCTTCAGCAGGGACAGGGAAGATGGTTAAAATTGATGGGAAGATGGATAGAGCCAAATACTGCCATTCTGGAAGAAAACCAGATGGAGTCTGCAAAAGACCTGAGACTGGGACGGAGATTTGTCTTCCAACAAGACAATGATCCAAAACATAAAGCAAAATCTACAATGGAATGGTTCAAAAATAAACATATCCAGGTGTTAGAATGGCCAAGTCAAAGTCCAGACCTGAATCCAATCGAGAATCTGTGGAAAGAACTGAAAACTGCTGTTCACAAATGCTCTCCATCCAACCTCACTGAGCTCGAGCTGTATTGCAAGGAGGAATGGGAAAAAAATGTCAGTCTCTCGATGTGCAAAACTGATAGAGACATATCCCAAGCGACTTACAGCAGTAATCGCAGTAAAAGGTGGCGCTACAAAGTATTAACTTAAGGGGGCTGAATAATTTTGCACGCCCAATTTTTCAGTTTTTGATTTGTTAAAAAAGTTTGAAATATCAAATAAATGTCGTTCCACTTCATGATTGTGTCCCACTTGTTGTTGATTCTTCACAAAAAAATACAGCTTTATATCTTTATGTTTGAAGCCTGAAATGTGGCAAAAGGTCGCAAAGTTCAAGGGGGCCGAATACTTTCGCAAGGCACTGTATTTATGAGGTTACAACATCAATCACCTTGCCCTGACAGGTAGTAATAGGTGAAAGGTTCAGAGGTCTATTTCTTGCATTAGAAAACACCATTAGTTTAGTTCTGTCAGTACTGAGGATAAGCTTCAATTGATAAGCTCCTGCCTCAGATGGAAGAGGCGTTCACCAGCCGCTCTACCCTCGGGCGGGTGGTCGAAAACTGCCTGGAAATGGAGGGTGAACTCCTCAAACTGGTCCAACGCCGCATCACCCTCTCTCCACACGGCGTTGGCCCACTCCAGGGCTTTCCTGGTGAGGCACGAGACAAGGGCGGACACCCTCTCACGGCCCGACAGAGCCGGGTGGACTGTGGCCAGGTATAGGTCCAGTTGTCAAAGGAACCCCTGGCAGTTCGCAGCCTTTCCATCGTATTCCTGGGGCAGGGAGATACGAATCCCACTGGGACCAGGAGGAAGAGGGGTGCTCAGGGGAGACCCCGGTTGTGCTGGTGGAGGCGGCTGGAAGAACTCCACCTCTCCCAGCGGTCCATTGTCTGGACAACGCGGTCCATGGCGGTGCTAAGATGTTGGAGCATTGCTGCGTGCTCCCGGATGCGCTCCTCCACCCCTATACCCGGGGTACCTGCTCCTGCTGACTCCAAAGTTTTGGTCGGTAATTCTGCAGTGAGGTGCATACTGGCGGCAGAGAAGTCAGGGGCAGGAGAGCAAAAACTGATTTACAACGGTGTCGTTTAATATCCATAAACCACCGTCAACAGAACAATCAATGAATGGGTCAAACAAAACCCGGTAAAAAGCAGCATACCGTTGCACAAGCACTACAAGAAACAATTACCGACAAGGACATGGGGGGTGAACAGAGGGTTAAATACACAACATGTAATTGATGGAATTGGAACCAGGTGTGATGGAAGACGAGACAAAACCAATGGAAAATGAAACGTGGATCAGCGAAGGCTAGAAGGTCGGTGACTTCGACCGCAGAACATTTTTTTTATTGTGACTGCTCGACTTAAGAAATCTGTCGACCAAACAACCGACCAGTTGACGAAATGGGGTCAGCCCTACTGAAGACTGATATTCTGATGTTTTTCAGCGCAATGTGAGTTTTTATTAGTCAGTATAACAAATGTAACGTTATTGATCTGTCAGTTTCCCTAGTTAATTCCCTACTTTTCACACTGACACGGTATAAACAGCTCTACAGGCTTCACTGTCATGGTGCACTGTCAGTAGACAACACTATGCCTAACATGTCTTAGCAGGATCAGATGGCAGACCAGTCTATGGAGCTCAGGTGAACTTTTCAGTATATTATAACAATCAGTGAATGCTACAAAGATCCATCTTGAGTTGATAGGTAGGTTACAGTCTGGGATCTGTGAATAATGGTCATTTCAATTATTGAACCATTGATTCTATTCTTGGTTAATATGTATAAATGTACACCAAGGTAATTCTTTGTCATGCCTCACCTGAGCAGGATCATATGGTGTCATGGGTCTCATCAGGGCCAGACACCCAGGGAAGGCCAGTCAGCGTTGGCGCAGATGTTAACTTTTGCAGATTCAACACTTTATTATCTCTGTGCAGCAATGACTGGAAAAACAAGAAGCTTCAAAGATTGAAACTATTTTCAGGCAGTCTGACAAACCTCTGAAGTTGATTTCCAAACTGTATCACGGGTTGATAGAGGCTTTTCCCGATGACACAAAACATATAAAACAAAAATGTGAAGAAGACCTGGGAGACACTACTGATGATGATGAATGCATACAGATATGTTGAATACCCAGTCATGTTCTTTTAATCTGAGACATAAACGACTGCAGTTTAAGACCATCCATAGAATGTTCTATATGCCAAGGAAACTGAATATCACGCACTCAGAAATATAATTATTCTGCTCAAGGTGTAAAGCACAAAAAGGGACATATTTGCATATGTTATGGTCTTGTGAAGGCTGGCTGAATTCTGGCAAAGAGTATGTTATTTCAGCTCAGCTTTCTACAGATTCTCCCTTCTCCCTGTTTGGAAATGTTGATACTGGAGATTGTTGTCCGAAGAACATTTATAGCGGCTAAGAAATGCATTGCCTTTAATTAGAAGGTTGGTTATCCTCCCACAATGGACGGAATAAATGTTATTTAACACTAGATTTGATTTATTACCAGATTAAGGGTATACTGTGCAACTTTCAAAAAGTCTGGATGCCTTATATGGAATACTGTACGACAAAAGGAGTCTGTATTGAAAACATGCCCAAATCAGGGGAGATATTTATTTAGGCAATCCCTAGCTTCTGGGCTGCTCAGTCTTGGCCCTTGGGGTCTGCTGTACTGTTGGTTGTCACTCTGGCCCTGCCCTAACACACCTGAAACCAATAATGAATGTTTCACTAAGATCCTACAGCTGAGTGGGGTCTGTTGGGTTGGGGCACTGCAGGGCCATGGACCCCTAGGAGCAGGGAGGGGTGACCCAGCTATATTGTGTGCAGGTAAAAAAAGCTCTACAGTACTTTTAGACCTATGATATGGATTATATGGATGGTGTACTGTTTCTGTGTGTTAATATGTAGGTGTATGTGTGTTTTTATTTAACTTGTGTTTTCCAAACCTTTCCCTTGAGACATAAAAACAAGAACAAAAAAGATGGGAAGAAGTTGTGCTGGGCAGAGAGTTGAGTTATTGACTAGACTGGTAGGGGTCGGGTGTGCAGGCGGCTTGGGCTGCCTGGGCGGTCCGGCTGAAATTTGATACAGAGGATGTCTTAATAAAGACAATCAAATGTCTTTGTACTTTATTTTTTAAGAGTTGTTAGGCTATTGGCTAAAGGTGCAACACAATATTGATTATTGAATTATCATTGATCTAGTTCAGTCTTGTCAATAACTTCAACATATTTAATAATGATCTCTTACCTACCTTGATGACTGTGGGCCTTTTTGCTTACTTTTTGTTGTTCTAAATAGAGACGACAACAAGAGGGGTCATATTAGATTGTGCAGAAATGCATGACTTAAGCTTTAGATGCCCCCAAAAATGAGAGGACCCCCAGACCCCGTGCCAAGTCCTCCCCATGTATAAAATCAAAGTTGCGCCCCTGCTCAATACTTTATCTATGTGAATAATGACAATACTGTTTTTATGAAGAAGTTAATCTTAGTACGAATCAGTTGAATTAATTCAGGCCATAATGACGCTGAATACCGTTGTTGTGATACTGTATTCCATAATGACGCTGAATACCAATGTTGTGATACTGTGTTCCATGATGACGCTGAATACCAATGTTGTGATACTGTGTTCCATGATGACGCTGAATACCGTTGTTGTGATACTGTGTTCCATGATGCAGAATGTGCATGATAAACTTTGATGCTTTGTATATTTTTTGGGTTGCTTGTTCTTTTTGCTTTGCTTTGAACAGATTGGGATCTCTATTCAATCCGTATCGCAGAAGTTCCACGTTGCAGTGTGATTGAAAATGTAAAGGTAATGTTCGCGCGTTAGCATTCACGGTATTCACTGCATATGTCGGCTCACTTTTACATTTATATCATGCAATCTGATTTAGGAACTGATACACAAAACGACTCTGGATTCAAAACATACAGTTTTTTAATTTAAATTATTATACAAAATTCTTGCAACTAATAGAATGTTTTATATATGGGGGATACAACCATCCCAGCTCTGCAGATTTTGCTGCGAAGAGACAGAATCATTAGGTAATTTGTTTTGGTACTGTCTACATGTAGCTTGTTTTTGGTCGCAGGTTCAGGAATAGCTGAAGAATTGCAACATATACCTGGAGCTAACTCTGCAAATAGCACTGCTGGGTGATTTGAAAAGGCATAGTCAATCGATCAATAATATAATAATACTCTTAGTAAAAAATGTTATCTTTAATTTACAATCTGTAGAAACTGTGAGAATATAAAGATTCAGAACTTTTGTGAAACATCACAGCATAGTTGAAACATGTGGTGTTCAGAGATAGATGGAAGGGGTTGAGTGGAACTGAAGTGTGGGACTTAAAATAACAAGATAACTCATGTAAAATATACTGTGTCCGTAAAATGTATACAGGTTCAAAACCTTTGTGAAACAGCACAATTGAAAAATATAGAAATCAATACTGGATGGTTTTCAGAGATCGATGGGAGGGGTTGAAGGTAGCTGAAAGATGGGACTAAAAACAAACAAAATATAACTATTGTAAAATATACTGAGTCAGTAAAATGTATATAGTATGTATAAGCTGGAAGTAGAAGCCTAAGTGTTGTTGTCCATTAGTTTACTCCATTTAGGGGATGGGGTGGTTAGGGTTATGGGAAAATAATAAAGACAAACACTTCAGCGATACAGATTCAACAGAGTCCTAGCTTGATTTCTGAAGACCTTGTGAAAACTACAGCTGAAGATATCGATGATGTTGGCAAAGATTATATGATGATGATAATGTTGGTGAGAGGAAGATGCTTCTTATTAGGCATGTATGCATGTGGATGAAAATTGAGAAGGGATGTACTGGTCAAGCTACAAGATTTGTGCTTTTATAATTAAGTGAAATACATTGTATTTATTGCTGTGAAAAACATGATTTTGAAGGGTTGTCGATGTAAAAGTTTAGATGTTAATAAAAGCCTTTATTTTTAATAACTTTTCTCAGTTAATTACTGATTTTCAGACACATTGGTGATACGGTAAATCAGAACTGAGATGGCTAAGACAATTCATTTCAAAGAGGCAGATGCACTTTTTGATATTGCTGGGTTTGTAAAACACACATGTTTTTCTGTGCAGTAAGTGATGTGAAAACGACAGCTGCTGAAGAGAAGTCTCTCTTCCTCTCCCTCTTTTGTTCTCTCTCACCCACCGTCATCTCACCCTCTTTCTCTTTGATCTCTCTTCCTCCATTTCTCTCGCCTTCTCCCTCTCGTTCTCTCATTATTTCCTGTCTGCTCTTAGCTATTCCTTCTCTGTTCACTCCACTGCTTGCCCCATGATTCTGCATGTGCTCAGTACTTGAGGCCGCCCTCTGTGAGCACTGCTTAGTGGTGGATGGGAGAATAATGCATACAAATTGCCTCTGTCAGCCCAAACATTGCTGAAGTTCCAGAGCACCCATCATCTATATGCTTGTTGTTTATTTGTTTGTTTATTTGTATCCCCATTAGCTTTTGCAGAAGCAGCAGCAACTCTTCCTGTGGTCTTGTGTGTGTGTGTGCGTGAGAAACCTGTTCCTTCTGCCATAACCAGGTCAGCTCTGCACTTTCTCCTGGAGCATCTCACAGTAGGTGGAGACCACACAAATTCTGACAGACAGTACTGCAGCTCTGGCCCAGATAGTATAGATACTTTAGGGTGTGTTCGGAGGCGCACACTTGTCACCTTTATTTGGTTTGTTCACATATGACATCAACATGTTAACACACATGTTAAGAATTTCCAGGCGAAGTCTCTTCCCTCTTAGTTACTCCACACACACTCATGCACACCCACACGCACCTACCCACACGCACCTACCCACACTCACTCACACACACCCACACACTTTTCACAAAAGGTGGTGTAAAACAGAGGTGTTTAAATGATCTCTCAGCGAGAGGCCGGCATTGCCTTCGCTGAAAGGCAAATGACAAAGTCATGATAAAGCGTCTGAACAGTAAAAACGCTTGTCAGAGGGGTGTCGTCGCTCAGCCCCCCTCCTCCCCTCTCCCTCCCTGGGCGTGTGTCCAAGGTTGGGGAGTGACGGATTACATGTAACTAGGGATTCAACCTTTCTGTTGCTGGCTACTAGGCTACCACTAGGCTACCACTAGGTTGCTGGCTTCTAACCACTAGGCTACCACTAGGTTGCTGGCCCAACCACTAGGCTACCACTAGGTTGCTGGCCCAACCACTAGGCTACCACTAGGTTGCTGGCTTCTAACCACTAGGCTACATGCCACCCCAATTGTGTGACTGCTGTCGGCATCCAAAGATTATCCAACGCATGGATGTAAGGATGACAGCAGTGGTGTAGTCTACGACGATACGGATATCACTTATTATTTATATCTACATAGCGCATTGATGTGAATCACACTGCTGCTCTCTCAGTTAGCTATTTGCGCCCTACGGATTGTGTTTGTTGAGGATGGCTGTTCACAAATCTAAACGTGTATTTGACCCCAATAATGGTATCATGACACTAGGCGAGACTCAAATGCAGACACAGGAGGTAGATGGTTGGAGTTTAAGATGTTTAATGAATCCAAAAGGAATAGGCAAGAGAATGGTCGTGGACAGGCAAAAGGTCATAACCAGATCAGAGTGGCAGGCAGGCTCGAGGTCAGGGCAGGCTAAAGGTCAGGGCAGGCAGAATGGTCAGGCAGGCAGGTACAGAGTCCAGAACAGGCAAGGGCCAAAATTGGGAGGACTAGAAGAAGGCGAAAAGTCAAAGCAGGAAAACTTGAAAAACCACTGGTAGGCTTGGACATACAAGACAAACTGGCACAGAGAGACAGGAAACACAGGGATAAATACACTGTGGAGAACAAGCGACACCTGTAGGGGGTGGAGACAAAAACGAGGACAGGTGAAACAGATCAGTGAAATGGTTGAATTCAAGAAGTTTAAGCTGCCTATCAAGCATTGTTTTTACAGCTGCATAGTGCGGACCCAAGCCTATGGAATAAAAATGCAGCTTTTATTGCTCATTCTAATTCAAACGGATAAATAATGATATATATATATAGAATCCATTGATTCTTGAAGAATATAACTTGTAAATGCCTGAACAATTTATACATTTTCAACTGTCACACTCCACGAGAACCCAAAATATAAACTTGTTTTTCTCCAATGTTTGTAAACATTGTAAATGTAAACAAACCCTGTATAGCCTCATAATATGGTTAAAACAATCATTTTGATATCATGGATGGTCAGTCCTTGCATCCATAGCTATGTCTATTAATCTGAGTGGTTACCTTTCTCCAGGCCCAACCCTCAGCTTTTTACCAAAACAGGGCGACCATTTTGTTATTGTTTCATCTGTGGATTTGTCCTTTAAACAGCTGCATATTATCAAGATATCAAAGTGTCACCAATAAAAAAGTAAACAATAGGCCTATAGCAATGCAGCATATGGCATTCATTTTTCACATTTAAATATCAAAAATAAATATCCTTTAAATCAATGAGCCCAATCAGTCCTCCATGACAACAAAATCATAAACAACAGAGTAGGGCTGGCTAATAAATCCTTAATTTTGGGGTCATGCTCAGGTAGAACACTTTGGTTAATCTATACTTCCGTATTTCCAAGTCCTTTTCTTGAAGATCAAAGGGTATAACATTTATTGGAATGACTGGAATTCTGATAGCCTTTGGTTTTTAAAGTAACAATATAATTTAATCATATTATTATATGTAGTAGAAAGCGATGGGTTTGAAGAAACCTACACAACCAACCCATAAAGTAAAATTGAACATCCATATATGGCCAGCTATGTAAACTTTAACATTTATTTATCCTGCAATAGATGTTGTTAAATTGGTAACATACATTTTTGTCTTCTTCTAATGCCTCTTAAGGGAAAGTAATCTAAAAGTAACGGAATGTAATCAGATTACGTTACTGAGTTTGGGTAATGCAAAAGTTCCGTTACTGATCACAATTTTGGACAGGTAACTAGTAACTGTAACAGATTACATTTAGAAAGTAACCTACACAACCCTGTCTGTGTGTGTGTGTCTCTGAATGATGAGGAGAGATGTGGGCCTGCCCACATGACAGCAGCCTGAGATTTATGTCCTGACGTATCGGAACAGATTTAACAATGGCAGGATTACATTTCTCTGACAGATACGTTACACCTGGACCATGGCAGGGTGGGTGGTGAGGTAGTTAGGGGGAAAGGTGGAAGCAAGGAATGTAAGATGGCATAGAGTAAGCCACTGAAGTATGAAATTATAGAAAATTGTATTGGTCGTGTACACAGTTTAGCAGGTGTTGTGGCGGGTGCAGCGAAATGCTTCTGTTCCTAGTTCCTATCAGTCAATGCAGTAAATGTCAACAAGCACACAATTATCCAAAATATTTACAATTATTTACAAAAATGTGTACAGCAGTAGATATATAAATAGTATGTAAACATTATTAAAGTGTCCTGCGTTCAATGACTATGTACATAGGTGTCACGCCCTGACCATAGTAAGCTGTTTATTCTCTGTGTTGGTTGGGGTGTAATAGTGACTTGGGTGGGTCATCTAGGTGTTTTGTATTTCTATGGTGGCCTGATATGGTTCCCAATCAGAGGCAGGTGTTTATCGTTGTCTCTGATTGGGGATCTTATTTAGGCAGCCATTTCCTCATTTGTTAGTTGTGGGAGCTTGTCTACTGATAGTTGCCTGTGTGCACCAGTAGCGTCATGGTAGTTTGTGCTTGTTTGTGCTTGTTTGTGCTTGTTTGTGCTTGTTTGTGCTTGTTTGTGCTTGTTTGTGCTTGTTTGTGCTTGTTTGTGCTTGTTTGTGCTTGTTTGTGCTTGTTTGTGCTTGTTTGTGCTTGTTTGTGCTTGTTTGTGCTTGTTTGTTTTTTTGTTTTATTAAAAATATGTGGAACTCTACTCCCGCTGCGCCTTGGTCTACTAATTACGACAATAGGGCAGCAGTCCCTAAGGTGCAGGGTTGTGTACCTACAGTACCTGTTGGTAGCCAGATGGTGATGATGACTGACGGGCAGAGTAGGGTACTGGGCAGAGGGTAGGGTACTGGGCGGAGGCTGTCTAGTGGTGGCTGATAAACAACTTCTATCACCAGGCCGTCAGACTGTTAATCAGTCTCTCTGTCCCAGCTTTGATGCAGCTCTACTGTCTCCGCCTTCTAGATGGAAGTGGGTTACACAGGCTGCTGTGAATCTCGATTAATGTACAGTCGTCTCCAATAAAACTGAAGGACCTCTGCGTAACTCCGGACCCTGATCTCTCTTTTAACAAACATATAACATATTTCAACAGCAGCCTTTTTCCATCTTTGTAACAATGCTCAAATCTTTTTTTTTTTTTTTTTGTTACTTCAAGACTTCTGCACTGTTCTACTCTCCGGCTACTCGGATAAAGCACTAAATCAACTTCAGCTAGTGCTAAATACGTCTGCTAGAATCTTGACTAGAACCAAACAATTCAATCATATTACTCCAAGGGTTTACTGCTAACCTACTGCCGTACATACCAACACATACGCTACGGTCAAAAGACGCAGGCCTCCTTATTGTTCCTAGAATTTCTAAGCAAACAGCTGGAGGCAGGGCTTTCTCCTACAGAGCTACATTTTTCATAGAATAGTCTGCCGATCTATTTGAGATATGCTGACTCAACCTTTAATTCTTTACTGGAGACTCATCTTTTCAGCAGGTCCTTTGATTGAATGTAGTTTGGCCCAGGAGTGCGAATGTGAACGCCAAGGAAGTGGAGTGAAGAACCGCCCTTGCAGTCTCTGCTTGGTTGGCTCACCTCTCTCCACTGGAATTCTCTGCATCTGACCCTATTACGGGGGCCAAGTCACTGGCTTACTTGTGCTCTTCCATGCCGTCCCTAGGAGGAGTGCATCATGCTATACTCAGTTCTTTCCTGTCCTCAGGCTCATGCGGTGGGGAAAACATTTGTGGGGTATACTCGGCCTTGTCTCAGGCAATAAGATAGTGGTCTGTTGATATCCCTTTGGTGGTGTGGGCACTTTGTTTTGGCAAAGTGGGTGAGGTTACAGTGCATTTAGATATTTTGCACATTTTGTTAAAATGTATTAAATTGTTTGTTTCCCTCATCGACCTACACACAATATCCCATAATGACAAAGCATAAACAGGTTTTTAGAAATGTTTGCAAATGAATTAAAAAAATAGAAACATCACATTTACATAAGTATTCAGACCCTTTACTCAGTACTTTTTTGAAGCCCCTTTGACAGTGATTACACCCTTAAGTCTTCTTGGGTATGATGCTACAAGCTTGGCACACCTGTATTTGGGGAGTTTCTCACATTATTCTCTGCAGATCCTCAAGCTCTGTTAGATTGGATGAGGTGTGTTGCTGCACAGCTATTTTCAGGTTTCTCCAGATATGTTCGATTGGGTTCAGGTCTGGGCTCCTGCTGGGCCACTCAAGGATAATCTGAGACTTGTCATGAATTTTCCTCCAGACATGACGCTTAGCTTTCAGGCCAAAGAGTTCAATCTTTGTTTCATCAGACCAGAGTATCTTGTTTCTCATGTTCTGAAAGTCCTTCAGGTGCCTTTTGGCAAACTCCAAGCGGGCTGTGATGTGCATTTTACTGAGGAGTGGCTTCCGACTGGCCACTCTACAATAAAGGTCTGATTGGTGGAGTGCTACAGAGATGGTTGTTATTACATACAGCCAGGAAGAACTATTTTATATCAGAGAGACATCAACTCACCAGCACAACCAGCACTACGACCCGGAATACAACTTTCCCAAAGCATATCCTTTGTCTGCACCTCCCAGGGCATTTGATCTGATTCCAGAGGCAGACCCAAAACAACACTGTCGGAGGAGAGAGGGCCAGAGCGGTCTTCTAGTGAGGCTTCGTATGCACGCACACCACCCACTGCTTCTGAGTATATTACTCACTAATGTCCAGTCCCTAGTTAATAACAAAGTCGACTAAATTAGGGCAAGAGTTGCTTTCCAAAGAGATATTCGGGATTGTAACATGGCTTGCTGGGGACATGCTGTCGGAGTCCGTACAGCCAAAGGGATTTTCAGTGCAATGCGCCGACAGGTAAAAGAAGGGCGGGTTGTGTGTTTTATGATTAACGACTCATGGTGTAATTGTAACACACAAGAACTCAAGTCCTTTTGTTCACCTGACCTAGAAGTCCTCACAATCAAATGCTGACCGTATTATCTGCCAAGAGAACTCTCCTCTGTTATTGTCACAGCCATGTATATCCCCCCGCAAGCGGATACATCAAGGAACTTCACTGGACTTTATGCAAACTGGAAACCATATATCCTGAGGCTGCATTTATTGTAGCTGGGGATTTTAACAAAGCTAATAGGAGAACAAGGCTACCTAAATTCTATGAGAATATTGATTGCAGTACACGAGCGAGTAACAAACTCAACCACTACTACTCTAACTTTCCGCGATGCATACAAGGCCCTCCCCCACCCTCCTTTTGTCAAATCTGACCATAACTCCATCTTGTTGTTCCCCTCCTATAGACAGAAATTAAAACAGGAAGCTTGCGTGCTTAGGACGATCCAATGCTGGTCTGACCAATCGGATTCCACGCTTCAAGATTGCTTCGATCACGTGGACTGGGATATGTTCCGGGTAGCCTCAGACAATAACATTGACGTATTTGCTGACTCGGTGAGCGAGTTTATAAGAAAGTGTATAGTAGATGTTGTACCCAATGTGACTATTAAAATCTTCCCTAACCAGAAACCGTGGATTGATGGCAGCATTCGCACAAAACTAAAAGCACACACCACCGCATTTAATCATGGCAAGGAGACTGGAAACATGGCCGAATATAAACAGTGTAGTTATTCCCTCGGTAAGGCAATCAAACAATGGCTCAAACATGAGGCATTATGTGTCAGAGTCTACAGACAATCACGGATTACAAAAAGAAAACCAGCCCTGTCGCGGACATTGGTGTCTTTCTCCAAGACAAATTAAACAACTTCTTTGCGTGTGTCATGACTGTCCTGACCAGGTCAGGTTACAGGAGACCACAACCCTACAGATTATCTCTCAACCCCAACAGAGGAGGAGAGAGATCTGAAGATGTGGGGGGGTTTATGACGCCTCACGCCCCTGGTAAATCTCAGGCCACAGACAAATTCCTTTGTCCTGTTACTATGGAGAACCAGCCTCAGAACATTAAACATGAAATAAAGGGACTTTGGAACAATGGTTTCCGTCAGCCACAATGGTGGTCATGACGATAGATGGAATATGAAAATGTATGTAATTTTTGTTTTGTTATTAAAGGTTAATAGATGATGTTATTACGAAAACATTGTAACGTGAAGAGTTTTCCTAGTAGATGTTTGATGTTTATACATGGTACGTTGAATGGAAAATATCCAAATCAAAGAGAATGTTTTGGGGAAGATGAAATGTTAAGTTAGTTGTCTAAAATTGGATTTGAAGAAAATCTAGACCTTGCCTCATTAACTTGGTACGCCCAGAGAATTGCTCTTAGGGCGGTTACGCACACTTCTGACCCAAGGGTATAAAACCTGTGAGTATAGAATTTACAAGAGGACTACGTGACCCCAGCTGCAGCAAGGTCTAAAAAGTCAATGAACCCAGAACGCAAAGCAAGTTTGAGGACAAATAAATCATTTTCTACCCAAGCTACGGATGAGTAGCTGTGTCTAAGCGGGTGAATTCAAGTCGAACTACCTAGCCTCCATCTCCCATCGAATCGTGGTATCTAAAGGGTTTCATTCCTTAGAAGACCCCTTCTAAGGAAAAAAAAAAAGGATACTGACATTGGGAGGACGGTCAGAGAGGTGCGCCGGAGTAGTTTGTCATTGAACAGCTGACGGTCCACGCAGAGAATCCTCTGAGATCATCCCCACATAATGACATCATTATATTCTGACCCATAAGAGCGACAGTTTGGGGCAAGGTTAGGGTTAGAATAGCATAGCTGACAAATTCACCCAAATGTATATTTCTCTTGTGTACTTTCTTTTTTTCTCTCTCTTTTAAATCCCTATTTTGGGTAACACCCGCCATAGTGTGTTGGCCCGTTATACTAAGTTCTAATCAATAGCCTATAATGTGTTTTGTCTATGTGTATATTTTATAATTTTAGCGGTACGAATTCATTGGTGGGACCCGGGTCCGTGCAGATTCACGGGCTATACGACGTTCAGAACGAGATTGGTAGAGGCAACTGGTTAATTAGCGGCTGTTGTAAAATCGATATTCTGATATTCTTTGAGTTAATTTGGGAAATAGAAACTCAATAAAAACTAGTTTTCCCATGGTGCCCCAGGTTAATGAGTTAATAATTGCTTGATTCAGTTAATCACGCAATTAGAAACTTTAATCATTCGATGAACAACAGTAGTCACATTAACTAATACAACGTCACGACACGTGCTTTGAGGACAATGCAGTGCCACATACACGGCCCGCTACAAAGACTGTAGGCTCTCCTTCTCTGTGGTCGACGTGAGCAAAACATTTAAAAGTGTTAACCTTTGCAAGGCTGCCCGCCCAAATGACATCCCTAGCCGCGTCCTCAGAGCATGCGCGGACCAGCTGGCTGGTGTGTTTACGGACATATTCAATAAATCCCTATCCCAGTCTGTTGTCCACACATGCTTCAATATGGCCACCATTGTTCCTGTTCCCAAGAAAGCTAAGGTAACTGAACTAAATGACTATCGCCCGGTAGCACTCACTTCTGTCATCATGAAGTGCTTTGAGAGACTAGTCAAGGATCATATCACCTCCACCCTACCTGTCACCCCAAACCCACGCCAATTTGCTTGTCGCCCCAATAGGTCCACAGACGATGCAATCGCCATCACACTGCCCTATCCCATCTGGACAAGAGGAATACCTACAGTTGAAGTCGGAAGTTTACATATACCTTAGCCAAATACATATAAACTCAATTTTCACAATTCCTCACATTTAATCCTAGTAAAAACTCCCTATCTTAGGTCAGTTAGGATCACCACTATTTTAAGAATGTGAAATGTCAGAATAATAGTAGAGAGAATGATTTATTTCAGCTTTTATTTGTTTCATCACATTCTCAGTGGGTTAGAAGTTTACGTACACTCCATTGGTATTGGTAGCATTGCTTTTAAATTGTTTAGCTTGGGTCAAACATTTTGGGAAGCCTTCCACAAGCTTACCACAATAAGTTGGGTGAATTTGGCCCATTCCTCCTGACAGAGCTTGTGTAACTGAATTAGGTTTTGTAGGCCTCCTTGCTCGCACACGCCTTTTTCAGTTCAGGCCGTACATTTTCTATAGGATTGAGGTCAGGGCTTTGTGATGGCCACTCCAATACCTTGACTATGTTGTCCTTAAGCCATTTTGCCATAACTTTGGAAGTATGCTTGGGGTCATTGTCCATTTGGAAGGCCCATTTGCGACCAAGCTTTAACTTCCTGACTGATGTCTTGAGTTGTTGCTTCAGTATATCCACATAATTTTCGTACCTCATGATGCCATCTATTTTGTGAAGTGCACCAGTCCCTCCTGAGGCAAATCACACACAACATGATGCTGCAACCCCTGTGCTTCATGGTTTGGATGGTGTTCTTCGGCTTGCAAGCCTCCAACCTTTTTCCTCCAAACATAACGATGGTCATTATGGCCAGCAGTTGTATTTTTGTTACATCAGACCAGAGGACATTTCTCCAAAAAGTTTGATCTTTGTCCAGTTGCAAACCGTAGTCTGGCTTTTTTTATGGTGGTTTTGGAACAGTGGCTTCTTCCTTGCTGAGCGGCCTTTCAGGTTATGTTGATATAGGACTCGTTTTACTGTGGATACAGATACTTTTGTACCTCTTTCCTGCAGCATCTTCACAAGGTCCTTTGCTGTTGTTCTGGGATTGATTCGCACTTTTCGCACCAAAGTACGTTTATCTCTAGGAGATTGAACGCGTCTTCTTCCTGAGCGTTATGATGGCTACGTGGATCCATGGTGTTTACACTTGCGTATTATTGTTTGTACAGATGAACGTGGTACCTTCAATCATGAACCAGACTTGTGGAGGTCCACAGTTTTTTTCTGAGGCCTTGGCTGATTTCTTTTGATTTTCCCATGATGTCAAGCAGAGAGGTACTGAGTTTGAAGGTAGGTCTTGAAATACATCCACAGGTACACTTCCAATTGACTCAAATTATGTCAGTTAGCCTATCAGAAGCTTCTAAAGCATGCCATCACTTTCCGGGAATTTTCCAAGCTGTTTACAGGCACAGTCAACTTAGTGTATGTAAACGTCTGACCCACTGGAATTGTGATACAGTGAATTATAAGTGAAATAATCTGTCTGTAAACAATTGTTGGACAAAGTAGATATCCAAACCCGACTTGCCAAAACTATAGTTTGTTATTAAGATATTTGTGGAGTGATTGAAAAATTAGTTTTAATGACTCCAACCTAAGTGTTTGTAAACTTCTGAATTCAACTGTATGTAAGAATGCTGTTGATTGACTACAGCTCATTATTCAACACCATAGTACCCTCTAAACTCATCGTTAAGCTTGAAACCCTGGGTCTCAACCCCGCCCTGTGCAACTTGGTCCTGGACTTCCTGACAGGCCGCCCCCAGGTGGTGAAGGTAGGAAACAACATCTCCACTCTACTGATATTCAACACTGGGGCCCCACAAGGGTATGTTCTCATCCCTCTCCTGTTCTCCCTGTTCACCCACGACTGCGTGGCCATGCACGCCTCCAACTCAATCATCATGTTTGCAGACAACAGTACAGTGGTAGGCTTGATTACCAACAACGACGAGACGGCCTACAGGGATGAGGTGAGGGCCCTTGGAGTGTGGTGTCAGGAAAATAACCTCTCACTCAATGTCAGCAAAACAAAATATATGATTGTGTACTTCAAGAAACAGCAAAGGGAGCACCCCCCTATCCACATCGACAGGACAGCAGTGGAGAAGGTGGAAAGTTCTTAAATTTCTTCGGTGTACATATCACCGAAGATCTGAAATGGTCCTCGTACACAGACAGTGTGGTGAAGAAGGCGCAAAAGCGTCTCTTCAACCTCAGGAGGCTGAAAAAATGTGGCTTGTCACCGAAAGTCCTCACTAACTAACTTTACAGGTGCACAATTGAGAGCATCCTGTCGGGCTGTATCACCGCCTGGTACGGCAACTGCACCGCCCACAACCGCAGGGCTCTCCAGATGGTGGTGCAAAACGCATCACCGGGGGCAAACTGCATGCCCTCCAGGACACCTACAACACCTGATGTCACAGGAAGGCAAAAAAGATCAAGGACAATAACCACCCGACTAGCTGTTCACCCCGTTTCCATCCAGAAGGCGGGATCAGTTCAGGTGCATCATTGCTGGGACAGAGATTGAAAAACACATATTGTTAAACAGCCACCACTAGCACAGAGAGGCGGCTGCCTACCTACAGATTTGATATCATTGGCCACTTTAATAAATGGAACGCTAGTCACTTTAATAATGTCACTGTAAGAATGTTTACATACATCACATTATTCTTCTCATATGCATGTACTGTATATCTGTATATACTGTATATCCTTCACTATCTATTATTTACGATCTATTCCATCTTAGCCGCTCTGTCACTTTTCATCCATATATTCCTGACTGTTTGGGGCAGCAGGTAGCCTAGTGGTTAGAGCGTTGGGCCAGTAACCGAAAGGTTGCTAAATCGAATCCCGGTCCTAACAAGGTCAAAATCTAAGGCAATCTAAGGCACTGTTCCTAGGCCGTGATTGTAAATAAGAATTTGTTCTTAACTGACATGCCTAGTTAATTAAGATGTTTCTACTTATATATTATCATCCCATTCCTTTACTAGATTGTGTGTATTAGGTTTTGTTATGGAATTTGTTAGATATTACCTATTAGATACTGCTGCACTGTCAGATCTGGAAGCATTTTGCTCCACTTGCAATAACATCTGCTAACCATGTGTTTGTGACCAATAAAATTTGATTTGATTCTCCCATCTCCACAGAGGAACTCTGGAGCTCTGTCAGAGTGACCATCTGGTTCTTAGTCACCTCCCTGACCAAGGCCCTTCTCCCTTGATTGATGAGTTTGGCCGGGCTGCCAGCTCGGGCAGTGTGCAGTGTGCAGTGGAATTTGCGTAGTCATTGAATCTTTTGGGGTGTTATGCAAATTGTAGTGTGTCTAGGGTGTCAGTTAAGACGGTGATATGGTTTTTAACTATCCTCTCAAAACACTTCATGATTACAGAAGCAAATGCTATGGGCGAAAATCATTAATTTCAGTTGCTTTCACTTTCTTAGGTACAGCAACATTGGTGGATATCTGAAGCAATTGGGGACAACAGACTGGGACAGTGATAGATTGAATATGTCCGTAAACACTCCAGCCAGCTGATTTGCGCATGCTCTGAGGACGTGGCTTGGGATGCTGTCTGAGTGGCACCATTTTATACGGTCTGCATTTGATGGTGAGGTAGTCCAGACCGGGAGAACAAAATTAGTTATTTTTTGTTCCTGTCCACGCAATGAATGTTAAACAGAGTATGTTACAATCGCTTATGTCTCTCTGGAAGGAGATTCTTAATCTGAGCTCGCCTACTTTATTGTCCAGGGACTGAACATTACCCAGTAATATACTTGGAATGGTTTGTTCGTTGCCTGAGTCTGACTAGGACCAACCCCTCTTCTCCGACGGCAACGTTTTGGAATATCACCCAGTATGAATGGGGCTGCCACGGGCAATTCAAACAAACCATCCAGGTCCAGCAAATCCCATTTCTGGTCAAGTATGTCGCAGTATATGTCTTTTCAGACTCACCATTCTCACCACCACTTTTTCTTTTTTTTACCCTAAAGCAGTGTTCTTCACTTATTTTCCTGGAGGGCCACAGGGCTAGGATTAGGGTAAGGATTGTGGTTAAGGTTAGGTTAAGGTGGTGGTTAAGGTTAGTTTAAGGTGGTGGTTAAGGTTAGGTTAAGGTGGTGGTTAAGGGTTAGGGTTGTGGTTTAGGCTAGGAATAGGGTTGAACCGGGATGTGGACATGAAGCTATGATTAGGGTTGTTGTTGAGGCCATGGTAAGGGTTGAATTGGGATGTGGACATGAAGCTAGGGTTATGTTTCAGGGTTAGGGTTGTGGTTGAGGGTTGAACCGGGTTGTGGACATGAAGCTAGGATTAGGGTTCGGGCAAGGACTGAACTTGGCCCATAACCTGTTTTTGCATCGACATCGAGTGCTTCCACCACTTAAAGTAGTCATCTGGATGAGGATTCCTATTGGTTGGGAACAATCAGCCAATCATCAGAGCATTGTCTTCTTCAAATTGGGTAATATGGTTTGTAAATGGCTTTAAGCTATATCACCGCCATCTAGTGGTCACAATAAAGGACTGACACTCAAGATTTGGTTCAGGACTCCAACACTGCTGGTGGATGTAAATTACCAATATTAGCTTTACACTTTTTCAAATACAAAATATGAAACATTTTTACTAATTTAATGGCACAGATGCAAAGTTGATAACTCTTTCCATCTCTATGGGTTAGGCTTATGACTTTACTGTTTTCTCTATGCCACTAACCAGACTAATTGGGGCGTACAGACCCAGTGATGCCTCTTTTCACAGTTCAGTTATGAATAATTGAGCCGCTAGCACTGTTCTGTCTGGTGCTTATTTGGCTTTGCTGTCTGTTTTCACCCTGTTTCTTTAGCATAGGCACAGTACGTTTGCAGCACTCTGGTACATTTCCAGCACATAATTAAGACCCAACACGGTCAGGCAGACATGAATGCCACACACAAACAGCAGTGGTGGTCAGTGCCGTTTAAGATTAGGAAGCATTCTTTTCTGTTTCATGAGCATAGCCTTATTTCTATTACAGCATATTGGAATACTCTCATTCATATTCTATTCACCAATTTCAATGTAATAACAATAGGTTTAGGCTTCTACATGATAGCCTGAACCTATCGAGAGTTTCAAGTTCCTTGGTGCCCACATCAAAAACAAACTATCATGCCCAAACATGCCAAGAAAGTCTTAAAGAGGGCACGACAATGCCTATTCCCCCTAAGGAGACTGAAAATATTTGACATGGGTCCCCAGATCCTCAAAAAGTTATACAACTACACCATTGAGAGCATCCTGACCGGTTGCATCACCGCCTGGTATGGCAACTGCTCGGCATCCGACCGCAAGGCGCTACAGAGGGTAGTGTGTAAGGCCCAGTAAATTACTGGGGCCAAGCTTCCTGCCATCTAGGAACTATATATTAGGCGGTGTCAGAGGAAGGCCCAAAAAATTGTCAAAGACTCCAGTCACCCAAGTCATAGACTGTTTTCTCTGATACCGCATGGCAAGCGGGACCAGAGCGTCAAGTCTAGATCCAAAAGGCTCCTTAACAGCATCTACCCCCAAGCCATAAGACTGCTGAACAGTTCATCAAATGGCTACCTGGACTATTTACATTGACCCTCCCCCCCTTTGTTTTTACACTGCTGCTACTCGCTGTTTATTATCTATAGATAGTCACTTTACCCCTACCTAATGTATAAATTATCCCGATTAACCTGTACCCCCGCACATTGACTCGATACCGGTACCCCCTGTATATAGCCACGTTATTGATATTTTATTGTGTTACTTTTTACTTTTGTTTATTTAGTAAATATTTTCTTAACTCTATTTGTTGAATGGCATTGTTGGTTAAACAACTTCTTCGGGATTGGTGTCCCTTCCACAGGACTGTCACGCCCTGACCTCACTTATCTTTGATTTCTTTATTATTTTGGTTAGGTCAGGGTGTGACGAGGGTGGTATGTGTGATTTTGTCTGGTCTAGGTTTTTTTGTATATCTATGGGGTTTTGCTATTGTCTAGGTAAATGTAAATGGTGGCCTGAATTGGTTCCCAATCAGAGACAGCTGTTTATCGTTGTCTCTGATTGGGGATCCTTTTTAGCTTGCCATTTTCCATTTTGGTTTTGTGGGTTATTGTCTATGTGTAGTTGCATGTCAGCACTCGTGTTATAGCGCCACGTTCGTTTTGTTATTTTGTTTAGAATTCTTCATTTAAATAAAGAAGAATGTATTCACATCACGCTGTGCCTTGGTCTCCTCTTTATGACAAACGTGACAGGGATGGTTGAGCTAATGTAGGCTAAGGTAGATTGAGGTTGTAAGTAACAATAACATTTCCCAGGACATAGACATATCTGATATTGTCAGAAAGCTTAAATTCTTGTTAATCTAACTGCACTGTCCAATTTACAGTAGAGAGTGCATCATTTTGAACATGAGAAGTTATTAATAAACATATTAGGCACATTTGGGCAGTCTTGATAAAACATTTTTTTACAGAAATGCAATGGTTCATTGGATCAGTCTCAAATGTTGCACTTGCACTACTGTCATCTAGTGGACAAGGCCACCTGGGCTGGAATAATACATTATGGCCTTTCTCTTGCATTTCAAAGATGATGGTACAAAAAATACAAAATAACATTTTTTTTTCTTTGTATTATCTTTTACCGGATCTAATGTGTTATATTCTACTACATTCCTTTCACATTTCCACAAAGTTAAAAGTGTATCCTTTCAAATGGTACCAAGAAAATGCATATCCTTGCTTCAGGGCCTGAGCTACAGGCAGTTAGATTTGGGTGTCATTTTAGCGAAAATGGGGCATATCCTTAACAGCTTGTAAGTAAGCATTTCACTGTAAGGTCTACACTTGTTGTATTTGGCGCATGTGACAAATATAATTTGATTTGATTCTCAAATTTTCCTCATATCCATCATGAGGTTGCTACCACCTAGCCTATGAATGAACATTTACAACGTAGGTGCACACAGGTTGAGATTCAAATTTGAGGTGACAGACAGTGTAATCATTAGTCTAGCAATTACAAACGAGAGTTTCTATTGGACAAATTCAGGTATGTTTATCCTCGTTTTGTTCCGTTAGCTTCCTTTTATGATACATTTTTCAAGAGAATTGACAGAATGAATACACTCCTGATCACGCAGAAACACAGTTCACCTTCATAGCAGTCACGTTGTATTCCTTCTCACATCTATGCGCTCTCCTCCTCTCACCTCTTCCCTTCACTTGTGTGACCAGGCAAAAAAAACTTTCCAAGCCAAACCGCTACTCACAGCATACATCGTTGTCATCATATTAGCTAAAGTAATGTCATAGACAGCACATCTAACAGAACTAACGTGTTAGTAAACCCGCTACAATCATGCAGTGTAAGCAGTTATACCGGCAGGTCCCGGTGACAATAAATTAGTTAAATCAAAAGTTCACCTTGACTTGGAAGAGTTCCGGTGTTGTGTTGGAAAGTCATAGCCAGCTAGTTAACATAGCATCCCTATGTTTGAGCAGGGTGTTTCTATAAGCTAAACTAGCTAGCTGCATTCTCTAGCTAAGTAAGTGAAAGTGAAAGTTTAAAAAAATGACGAAATCCCTCTTTTTCTCTCTTGCTTTCCCTTCATTATGGAATAAATAATTTGTTAACTGTTCAGCTATTGTCTCTCTCTCTTTGAGTCAACTACTCACCACGTTTTATGCAGTGCTAGCTGTTTTCAGTACTAGATTAATTATCTGATCCTTTGATTGGGTGGACAAAATGTCAGTTCATGCTGCAAGTCCTCTGTTTCTTTTTCATAATTTCTGTGTAAGTCTATGGAAGGGGGTGAGAACCATGAGCCTCCTAGGTTTTATATTGAAGTCAATGTACCAGAGGTGGGACCAAGTCATTGTTTTACAAATCACAAGTAAGTCTCAAGTGTTAGCACTCAAGTCCCAAGTCAAGTCCAAAGTCAAGACAGGCAAGTCTGAGTCAAGTCTCAAGTCGCAAACTTTGAGTTTCAGGTCCTAAACAAGTCATAATGTGCTCTTCACCAAATGTAATACCGTTTCATATTTTTATCAAAAACCGGAGTATTCTTTCTTGTCTTCTTGAGTAATGGAAAGCAAGTGACTACCATGAGGAAAAAAGTGGGATCACAAAATGGCTGCTTGATGGACATCTGATATATTCTGCTCTCATTCACTCCCACAACAACATAGAAGCCTCATTATAACTTCTATTGATGGTTGACATCTAGTGTAACCCCTAGGCAGTGCAACATCATTCATATCTCAAGGGGATTTCATTGGGGACTCGGGTGAATACATATAAGCTCAGATTTCTGACTTCCTGTTTTGATTTCAACTCAGGATTTTGCCTGCCAATATGAGTTCTGTTATACTCACAGACATCATTCAAACAGTTTTAGAAACTTCAGAGGGTTTTCTATCCAATACTAATAATAATATGCAAATATTAGCAACTATGACTGAGGAGCAGGCCGTTTGATATGGGCACCTTTCATCCAAGCTACTCAATACTGCCCCTGCAGCCATAAGAAGTTAAAAGGTACTTCAAAACAACTGCTACTGAACTTCAAGTAGGCCTACAATTTGAACACTGGCCTGAATGTCTGAGAAAAAAATACAAATCCCAAAGATGGGAGATAAAACCTGAACATGTGTGTGTGTGTGTGTGTGTGTGTGTGTGTGTGTGTGTGTGTGTAATGCATAAACAGTTTCATTTTTTATCTTATCTCAGGGCCCTATGATGCATTGCATTGAGGTGTCTTGAGACTCCAGTCACTCAAGTTATAGACTGTTTTCTCTGCTACCACACGGCAAGCAGTACCGGAGCGCCAAGTCTAGGACCAAAAGCTCCTTAACATTCAGAAACATTCAGAAAATCGCCACCGGACAATTTACATTGACACCCCCCCCCCCCTCCCTTTTGTACACTGCTGCTACTCACTGTTTGTTTGTTACCTATGCATAGTCACTTTGCCCCCACCTACATGTACAGATTACCTCAATAAGCCTGTACCCCCTCACAATGACTCGGAACCGGTGGCCCCTGTATATAGCCTGGTTATAGTGTTTCTTATTGTGCTACTTTTTATTATGACTTTTTATTTTAGTCTACTTGTTACATTTTTTCTATTTATTGAACTGCACTGTTGGTTAAGGGCTTGTAATTAAGCATTTCACAGTAATGTTTACACTTGTTGTATTCGGCTCATGTAACAAATAACGTTTGATTTGATTTGCAAAATACCAAATTCGATAAAAGTCTGTCAGTCATTTGTGCACGACGCAGTATGATCCCACCATGGCTGAAGACATGCTCCACCGGAGCACTGGAGGCAGGCACTGCCAAGACCCTGATGGCCACTCGGGACAGTGAAAGAAGAGCCTTCATGTTTATTGCCCAGTACAAGAGGGCATTCTGTCCTTCGCATATGTCAAGGTAGTGACTTAGCTGTAGTGCCAACAGCTTTCTTCGGCCTCTTACAGTTTGATGCAAACAGCCCTTCTCCTTGTCCAAGACTATGATCCTCTCGCCCAACCTTAACACAAACACACACTCTCTCTGTGAGTGGTTACAGCAGGCTAATGTATGTCGATGGTTTTAGGAACAGCAGTAACATCAGGCAGGATTAAGGATACCAACTACCTAGCCAGTTGTAGCTCATTCTTGGGTGCAATGATCACGATCCCGCACTGACTGACTGTGTGGAGGCTCATTGATTTAATTTGCAAGTCATATGACTCAAGTCCACAACTCTGCTATGTACCCAGAAGTCAATGTACCCAGAGGTCAATTTTTTTCACCTTCATTTAACCAGGTAGGCTAGTTGAGAACAAGTTCCAATTTGCAATTGCGACCTGGCCAAGATAAAGCAAAGCAGTTCGACACATACAACAACATAGAGTTACACATGGAATAAAAAAACATACAGTCAATAATACAGTAGAAAAAGTCTATATACAGTATGTGCAAATGAGGTAGGATAAGGAAGGTAAGGCAATAAATAGGCGATGATGGAGAAGTAATTATAATATAGCAATTAAACAATGGAATGGTAGATGTGCAGAAGATGAATGTGCAAGTAGAGATACTGGGGTGCAAAGGAGCAAGATAAATAAATAAATACAGTATGGGGATAAGGTAGTTGGATGGGCTATCTGTGTGCTGCTCTGACAGCTGGTGCTTAAAGCTAGGGAGGGAGATATGAGTCTCCAGCTTCAGTGATTTTTGCAGATCGTTCCAGTCATTGGCAGCAGAGAACTGGAAGGAAAGGCGGCCAAAGGAGGAATTGACTTTGGGGGTGACCAGTGAGATACACCTGCTGGAGCGCGTGCTACGGGTGGGTGCTGCTATGGTGACCAGTGAGCTGAGATAAGGCGAGGCTTTACATAGCAAAGACTTGTAGATGTTTGGCGACGAGTATGAAGCGAGGGCCAGCCAACGAGAGCGTACAAGTCGCAGTGGTGGGTAGAATATAGGGCTTTGCTGAAAAAAACAGATGGCACTGTGATAGACTGCATCCAATTTGTTGAGTAGAGTGTTAGAGGCTATTTCATAATTGACATCGCCAAAGTCGAGGATGGGTAGGATGGTCAGTTTTACAAGGGTATGTTAGGCAGCATGAGTGAAGAATGCTTTGTTGCGAAATAGGAAGCCGATTCTAGATTTAATTTTGGATTGGAGATGCTTAATGTGAGTCTGGAAGGAGAGTTGACAGTCTAACCAGACACCTAGGTATTTGTAGTTGTCCACATATTCTAAGTCAGAACCGTCCAGAGTAGTGATGTTGGACGGGCGGGCAGGTGTGGGCAGCGATCGGTTGAAGAGCAAGCATTTAGTTTTACTTGCATTTAAGAGCAGTTGGAGGCCACGGAAGGAGAGTTGTATGGCATTGAAGCTCGTTCGGAGGTTAGTTGACACAGTGTCCAAAGAAGGGCCAGAGGTATACAGAATGGTGTCGTCTGTGTAGAGGTGGATCAGAGAATCACCAGCAGCAAGAGTGACATCATTTATGTATACAGAGAAGAGAGTCGGTCCAAGAATTTAACCCTGTGGCACCCCCCAAAGAGACTGCAGAGGTCCGGACAACAGGCCCTCCGATTTGACACACTGAACTCTATCAGAGACGTAGTTGGTGAACCAGGCGGGGCAGTCATTTGAGAATCAAAGGCTGTTGAGTCTTCCGATAAGAATATGGTGATTGACAGCAGAGTCGATGAATACGGCTGCACAGTAATGTCTCTTATCGATATCGGTTATGATATAGTTTTGGACCTTGAGCGTGGCTGAGGTGCACCCATGACCAGCTCTGAAACCATATTGCACAGCGAAGGTACATTGGGATTCGAAATGTTCGGTATTCTGTTTGTTAACTTGGCTTTCGAAGACCTTAGAAAGGCAGGGTAGGATAGATATAGCTCTGTAGCAGTTTGGGTCTAGAGTGTCTCCCCCTTTGAAGAGGGGGATGACCGTGGCAGCTTTCCAATCTTTGGGAATCTCAGACGATACGAAAGAGAGGTTGAACAGGCTAGTAATAGGGGTTGCAAGAATTTCGCCAGATCATTTTAGAAAGAGAGGGTCCAGATTGTCTAGCCCGGCTGATTTGTAGGTGTCCAGACTTTGCAGCTCTTTCTGTACATCAACTATCTGGATTTGGGTGAAGGAGAAAAGGGGGAGGCTTGGGCGAGTTGCTGTGGGGGGTGCAGGGCTGTTGATCGTGGTAAGGGTAGCGAGGTGGAAAACATGGCCAGCCGTAGAAAAATGCTTATTGAAATTCAAAATTATCACAGATTTTTCCGCGGTGACAGTGTTTCCTAACCTCAGTGCAGTGGGCAGCTGGGAGGAGGTGCTCTTATTCTCCATGGAGAATAAGGTCCCAAGGTCCCAGACCTTTTTTGAGTTTGTGCTACAGGATGAAAACTTCTGTTTGAAAAAGCTAGCCTTAGCTTTCCTAACTGCCTGTGTACATTGGTTCCTAACTTCCCTGAAAAGTTGCATATCACGGGGGCTATTTGATGCTAATGCAGAACACCACAGGATGGTTTTGTGCAGGTCAAGGACAGTTAGGTCTGGAGAGAACCAAGGGTTTTTCTGTTCCTGGTTCTAACTTTTTGGAATGGGGCGTGCTTATTTAAGATGGTGTGGAATGCACTTTTAAAGAATAACCAGGCATCCTCTACTGTCGGGATGAGGTCAATATCCTTCCAGGATACCCGGGCCAGGTTGATTAGAAAGGCCTGTTCGTTGAAGTGTTTTATGGAGCATTTGAAAGTGATGAGGGGTCGTCGTTTGACCATAGACCCATTACGGATGCAGGCAATGAGGCAGTGATTGCTGAGATCTTGTTTGAAAACAGCAGAGGGGGATTTGGGGGGCAGGTTGTTTAGGATGATATCTATGAGGGTGCCCGTGTTTACGGATTTGGGGTAGAACCTGGTGGGTTCATTGATCATTTGTGTGAGATTGAGGGCATCAAGCTTAGATTGTAGGAAGGCCGGGGTGTTAAGCATGTCCCAGTTTAGGTCACCTAGCAGCACGAGCTCTGAAGATAGATGTGGGGCAATCAATTCACATATGGTGTCCCGAGGGTGGTCTATAGCAAGCGGCAACAGTGAGAGACTTGTTTCCGGAAAGGTGGGTTTTTAAAAGTAGAATTTCAAATTGTTTGTGTACAGACCTGGATAGTAAGACATAACTCTGCAGGCTATCTAGCAGTTCTATCTTGTCGGAACATGTTATAGTTAGGGATTGAAATTTCAGGGTTTTTGGTGGTCTTCCTAAGCCATGATTCAGACATCCGGGTTGGCAGAGTGTGCGAAAGCAGTGAATAAAACAAACTTAGGGAGGAGGCTTCTGACTGGCTTCTGTTAACATGCATGAAACCAAGGCTTTTACGGTTACAGAAGTCAACAAATGAGAGCACCTGGGGAGCAGGAGTGGAGCTAGGCACTGCAGGGCCTGGATTAACTTCTACATCACCAGAACAACAGAGGAGGAGTAAAATAAGGGTATGGCTAAAGGCTATCAGAACTGACTGTCTAGTTCGTTCAGAACAGAGAGTAAAAGGAGCAGGTTTCTGGGTGCGATAGAATAGATTTCATGCATAATGTACAGACAAAGGTATGGTAGGATGTGAGTACATTGGAGGTAAACCTAGGTATTGAGTAATGATGAGAGAGATATTGTCTCTAGAGACAATTAAACCAGGTGATGTCACAGAATATGTGGGAGGTGGAACTAAAGTGTTGGTTAAGACATATTGAGCAGGGCTAGAGGCTCTACAGTGAAATAAGACAATAATCACTAACCAGGACAGTAATGGACAAGGCATATTGATATTAGGTAGAGGCATGCGTAGCGGGGTGATCATAGGGCTCCAGTGAGTGGTTGGGCTGGCTGGAGACACGCCGATTCAGACAGCTAGCAGGCCGGGGCTAGCAAGCTAGCAGAAGGGCCTTAGAGGGAGGGACTTTGTGACGGATGATAGCCTCCTCGTGCAGTTACGTTGATTAGACCAGTCGTGATGGATTAGTAGGGTTCCGAGTAGCAAAGCGGTCCAAGTCCAATTGGCAAAATAGGTATAGTGGCCCAAGAAATTGGCCGATGGATGTATTCAGCTAACAGTCCAATATGCTCTAGACAGCTAGCAGGCCGCGGCTAGCAGGCCAGCAGTTGGGCATTCAGGGGACATCGTGACGTAGGGGCTAGTTGAGTACCCCCTTGAGAAGATTACGTCATAGTCCAGTCTTGAAGGATCGGCGTGGTTCCGTGCCCCGTACCGGCAGTAGAAGGGCTCCGGGTATTGTAGCCCAGGAGTGGCTGATGGGCCTCTTCAGCTAGCTGGGAAAATGGGCCTAGCATGGGCTAGCTCCAGGCTAATTGGTGCTTGCTTCGGGACAGCCGTTCGCCAGGAGTAGTCACTTGGATAGCAGCTGGCTAGCTGCGATGATACAGGTGAAAAGGTTCAGAGCTTGCGGTAGGAATCCGGGGATATGGAGAGAAAATATGTCCGGTATGCTCTGGTTTGAGTCGCATTGTACAAACTGGCAAGAGTTTTCCGAGCTAAAGTATAGCTGATGACCGCTAGCAGTGGTTAGCTGACTACTAGCTAGTAGCTAGTGAGCTGGCTTGCTTCTGTTGGGGGATTCCGGTTCTGAGGTAAATAAAAATACTTTGGAAAAAACAGATCCACACCACATTGGGTGAGGCGGGTTGCAGGAGAATATTTTGAAGTTGAGGTTTAGAAAAATATAAAAAAGATTTGCGAAGAAAAAGATATTAAAAGATATATACATGGGACACGACAAGACGAAGGACAAAGATGTCTGACTGCTACGCCATCTTGGATAAGCTGAATGTAGATGTCAATGTACCCAGAGGAGGACGGAAGCTAGCTGTACTCCGGCTATACCATGGTGCTACCCTACAGAGTGCAGTTGAGGCTCCTGTAGACCTTCTTTGCAAAATAGTGTGTTTTAATAAATTATTTGGTGACGTGATTATATTTAGTATAGTTTTCTCTAAAAATGATAACTTTTATGTTTTACAATTAACATTTTTATGAAATTCAATGAGGAAGAAGGTCCTCCCCTTCCTCCTCTGAGGTGCCTCAACTGACACACACACACACACACACACACACGCACACACATCCAAACACACACACTAAAACTATGAGCAGCAGAGAATAATGTGGTAAATCTTCACTGTATGTTTACAGTAGTGCCTCGTGCCATTGGGATTTGTCAAGACTTCATTGTACCCTCTTCTCTTTGTTTTGAGGATGCTCTTCAATAGAATATCTGATGTACGATCCTCAGCTAGCTAGTGTATGTTCCATGGACAGCAGCGACAACAGATTTATTCATTCAGTATTTAATAGAGCTGGGGCCAACTGAAGACCAGCACAAAGGACATATTGTTATTCACTAAGGGAAATATAAGCCTTTCCTACGCACACCTTTCCTACGTACTTATCAGCATTTGGTATTCAGACTTACCTTATTCAGTTGCATAACACGCTCTGCAGGTGTGGCTACCTTGCTTGCTGTTGAATAAATTTCATTCAACAGCTGAAAACCCTCCCCCTTGCTGGCCAACAGATTTTCTCATTGAGTTTCCATTCAACAGGGTTTTCAGTACGTTTATCTGAAGCTGTCCCTTTAAATACAGTGCATCTTTTAGTTAGAATTCTGTCTAAAGACTCACTAGAATATATTGAGAGAACGGGTTCAGAATGTTAGGGATCAGGAAGACATCTAAATATATGCATATTCTAATCAGCATCAAGCATCAAACAGCATCAAACAGTAGATTTAAAAATACTCTGATTTTGTAGATTATTTAGGTTTATAAAAGTATTTATAAATAAAAAAAAAGGTTAGGAGAGTTTACACATGAAAGAAAACAGTGGTTTGATTCATTAAACAATTGCCACATTCAGTTCTTCAACCCATGGTAATGTTGGAAGATAAATGTACATATAATTGTATGGTTATGACACCTACATGAGTGTCAAAACCCACATTTACTAAAATGTGTTTTTTCCCCACCAAGAAGTTTACTTTTGTTTGAAAGTTTGTTTCTTAAGTCCTTTGTTGTTGTTGTTGTTGTAATACATGTTTTACAGTCATGTTTTTTAAATCATATTTTAAGTTTCTTGCAGAAAGGACACTTTATGACACTGTCATGAAGCATTATGACCATCATAATCATATAAGCCAATAAAGACAGATAGGCCCATCACGTACATACCGTTATGTCATCAGTAAAAAAAGAGGGTGTCTTGTCCTGCTCCTGAAATCTGCTCCTGCATTCATCCCGTCATCAGCAACAGAGCATTGGAGTAAGTGCATGTCTGACAATGTGTGCGCAATTACAATGATATTTTAATATGGTTAATTTCAGAAAATGTTATATAACATAAAAATACTGTTGACAAGTAGGTTATCCTGTAATGTAATGTTTTGCCTTGTGTAGTAGATTTTGTGGGTGTCATAACTAACCATAAAGTAACTACCCATGTAGGTTTTGTGGGTGTCATAACTAACCATCATTTAACTACCCATGTAGGTTTTGTGGGATTTGACACTGATGTAGGTGTCATAACCAGCCATAAAGTATTGCAATATATGTCACATCAGGTCTAAAAAAAAGTGTCATGACAGTGTTATGACCATATTATGACAAGTTATGTCAACTGTTATGACATATTATGTCATGGTTATGACCGTGTCATAATGTGTTATGACGTTGGGTGTTAAGTAAGGTGTTACCATTTGATATTAAGTATAGTGTACAATAATAGGCAATAGCCTCATCTATTGCATGCACTAACCATGGAACTATGTGATTGCGTGATGGGTCGGGATCAAACTGCTATTGCTTGGTCTGCACCCTGCCCCATAATGATTTAATTGGCCTACTGTACATGTCCAACTGTTACTTGTATTTATGAGAGGTATTGACATGTTGAATGCACCAAACTGTCTGTTTGAACTACTGGCGCTCAGCTCGGACACCCGATCATACATACCCCACAAGACATGCCATCAGAGGTCTCTTCACAGTCCCCAAATCCAGAACAGACGATGGGAGGCGCACAGGTTGAAGAAGGATTTTTAAACAACGAGATAATTGAGACATGGTTTGTGTATGTGTGCCATTCAGAGCGTAAATGAGCAAGACAACATTTTTAAGTGCCTTTGAACGGGGTATAGTATGGTGCAAGGAGCACAGGTTTGTGTCAAGAGCCATGACTACATGGAACTCTATTCCACATCAAATAACTCATGCAAGCAGTAAAATCAGATTTGAAAAAACTGATAAAAATACACCTTATGTCACGCCCTGACCATATAGAGCATTTTATGTCCCTATTTTGGTTTGGTCAGGGTGTGATTTGGGTGGGCAGTCTATTTTCTATGTTCTATGATTTTCTATTTCTAGGTGTAAATGTACGCTTACCATGCTGCACCTTGGTCCAGTCCTTCAGCCAGCCGTGACACCTTATGGAACAGTGGGGACTGTGAAGAGGCACAGACACATGCATACGAACACTATACACACGTACACAAGGATTTTGTGTTGGAGAAATTTGGTAATATAGAGGGCTTACGGCACACAATTAACTAGATGCGAAGTGAATTGTAATGTTTTTAAAATTGTAGAACTGCCTTAATTTTGCTGGACCCCAGGAAGAGAAGCTGTTGTCTTGGCAGGAAGTAATGAGGATCCATAATAAATACAAACACATTTACAATTACCAGCGTGCATTGCTGATTAATCTAATCTGTATTGCAACGAAGAATCAATAGAATATACCTGTACTTAATTAACATCAAAAGGGATGAATGAGTCAGAGGTCTGGCAGAATGCCTTGAGCTCGTGACGCTCGTTCACGTGAGCGGTAGCTTGACTTCCATTGCATTTCTGAGGACAAAGTAATTATCCGGTTGGAACATTATTGAAGATTATGTCAAAAACATCCCAAAGATTGATTCTATACATCGTTTGACCTGTTTCTACGCACTGTAAAGGAACTTTCGGACTTTTCGTCTGCTCTTAGTAAACGCGCTTCGTGAGTTTGGATTTGTTTACCAAACACACTAACAAAAGGAGCTATTTGGACATAAATGATGAACATTATTGAACAAAACAAACATTTATTGTGGAACTGGGATTCCTGGGAGTGCATTCTGATTAAGATCATCAAAGGTAAGTGAATATTTATAATTTTATTTATGACTTCTGTTGACTGCACAATATGCTATACACCGGATACCTTTTTGGCTTGTTTGGGCTCTGAGCGCCGTACTCAGATTATTGCATGGTTTGCTTTTTCCATAAAGCTTTTTTGAAATCTGACATAGCGGTTGCATAAAGGAGAAGTGTATCTAAAGTTCCATGTATAACACTTGCATTTTTATCAACATTTAAAATGAGTATTTCTGTAAATTGATGTGGCTCTCTACAAAATCACTGGATGTTTTTGGAACTACTGAACATAACTCGCCAATGTATTCTGAGATTTTTTTATATGAACTTCATCGAACAAAACATACATGTATTGTGTAACATGAAGTCCTATGAGTGTCATCTGATGAAGATCATCAAAGGTTAGTGATTAATTCTATCTCTATTTCTGATTTTTGTGACTCCTCTCTTTGGCTGGAAAAATGGCTGGGTTTTTCTGTGACTTGGCTCTGACCTAACATAATCGTGGTGCTTTCGTCGTAAAGCCTATTTGAAATCGGACACTGTGGTGGGATTAACAAGAAGTGTATCTTTAAAATGGTGTGAAATACTTGTATGTTTGAGGAATTTTAATTATGGGATTTCTGTTTTGAATTTGGCACCCTGCACTTTCACTGGCTGTTGTCATATCGATCCCGTTAGCGGGATCTCAGCCCTAAGAACATAATTATTAAAGGCAATGCTACCAAATACTAATTGAGTGTATGTAAACTTCTGACCCCCTGAACTGAACCGCGAATTCACTTGCAGGTGATTGTAAGACCGTTAGTGGGCTACCCCCACCAATGGAATTATACTCTGTTGCGCCTCAAACAAAAGCACAGACTCAATCTTGCAAAGCTAGATTTGGTTTGGTTTATTGCATTGAAAAGGGGATAATATAATGCCGATTCGATCACAGAAAAAACATTGATTTATAGTGCAAACTAATGGGGCAAACATCTCTGTGAGACCTGGCATTTCCTCTGCCCTGCAGTCCTGGAGAAGGTGCGCAACTGAGAATGCTGGCAGCGTAGAGGGAACATTGGGTGCAATTAGGGCTGTGGCAGTCAAAAAAACATCTTCAGCTGGTGATTTTCAGGAAAATAACTGTCGGTCTCACAGTAATTAACCGTTAATTAAAATAAACACATTTAGCGTCTCCTTGCTTCCACACATAGCCTACAAGCCACTGATGCTGACCTTTGGAACATCTACATTTTAAAAAGTCTAGTAAATTCATGTAATATAGCCTACACCTCCACAATAAATCCATTATTTATTTTAGACAGGTCTAAAGAAGCATGATATGAAGAAAATCCAGTCTATTTCAGAAGAACAGAATAGCATACTCTGAGTTGTCCTAATGTTAGGTCCTGATCTGGCTATGCAAAATGGCTGTGGGCTACACTAGTTCATTTAGCAGACAATATTTGCTTTGAATTTTGTGGCATTATTTTTGGTATGACGAATACAATTGAACAAAGATGATTAAAACTATTTTAGGGAGTGCGCACTATTCTTAATTTTGTGTTATTAATGTAACTTTAGTTGTTCTACAACTTGGGCTATATGTTTAGAATTTTAATACATTGTAAGGCTGCATGATGCGACTGATGATTTGAAAAAAGTCGCTTGAAAGGCTTGAGCTCTGCTTTCTTTTTTGTGCAGGCTGTACACACTTCATCAGTCTCTCATTCACAATTTGACAAGCACTTGATAATGTCTAGAATTTCACGGCAGCATCCCCTTTGTGTGGCCGTAATGCACCCTAAAGAAATCCATGCCTTTTGCAGCTAGTGGCCGTTGTGCCCTTCTCCCTGCGTGCTGTGCGCCCATCACGTGAACAGTTCTTTCTCAAAGGCTAAGTGAAGACAGACACATCAGGACGCAACTGCCCCATCCTTATCCAATTCCAAGGTGAATATTGAGGATATTGGAAAAACTCTCCACATTTTATTTTCGTCAGCCAACAAGATGAGTAGGCCTAACAAACAGCAAAAGCACTAGCCTATGTCAATCTACTATCCCCCATAGTACAAAAGTTGACCTATTCTGTGTGAAAAAATAAATATTCCAAACATAGTCTGGGAACGTTGTGTGTTGCGATAGATCCCAAACTACTACAACCACTACAACCACCATCATCAAAACATTTTTTTTCGCAATGTGGCTGACGCAACAGATCAGAACATTTAGTTTAAAATGTTGACAAACTATTTTGACATTTCTTTACATTACAAGCGCAGCAATGCACACATCGTAGTAGGCCAAAAGCGTGAATGTTCAATTAGCGGAAAACACCATTATCAAATGTGACCGCCAAGGCAGTTATGTATGCAATGCTTTTATTAAAAGGTGCATTTTTATGGTGAAAAATATCTCCCACCAACTTGAAAATAATGCGCTGCTTCTGTATGCCAGTTAGGCTATACACCTCTTCTAAAGCAGATTAATGTGCTTCATTTTAAGAAGTTATTTGGCCGTTTTAGTTGTGATTACAAACCTTAATTTAGCGTATCCTTGCTTCCACACATAGCCTACAAGCCACTGATGCTGACCTATGAGCTAGGCTACATGAAGTGTGCAAATATGATCAGAAAAAGTAACAAAAAAATACATTGTTTCTGATGCTGGGCATCATTCACAAGTGATAATATATAACTCACAGGTGAAAGTATCACGTTTCAGGAAAGACCCAGATGCAGACAAAGTCGACGTAACAGTGTATTAATCGAACAGGGCAGGCAAAAAGCAGGTCAAGGGCAGGCAGAGGTTGGTAATCCAGATAGGTGGGGCAAAGGTACAGGACGACAGGCCGGCAGAATGGTCAACACCGGGAAAACTAGGAAACAGGAACAATCGAGAGACAAGAGCAGAGGAAAAACCGCTGGTAGGCTTGACGAAACAAAACCAACTGGCAACAGACAAACAGAGAACACATGTATAAATACACAGGGGATAATGGGGAAGATGGGCGACACCTGGAGGGGCGTGGAGACAATCACAAAGACAGATAAAACAGATCAGGGTGTGACAGACTAATGTTGTCACCCATCAGACTATTCTTGATTTAATATTGTCTCTACGTATACAAAATAATATATGTGTGAAATTTGTTTTGATTTAGAATGGACCATTCTCATGCACCTGATTCGAAACAGGGGCAGGGGGAAAAAAATAAATGTCAACTATGCACTTAAATAGGGAATGGAGAATGTGTTTCCCCGTGGTTTATTTTTGTGCCAGCCAGGTAGGCTGTACTCCTGTTGTAAATATAAGCAATGTGCTTAATATTAGGAAAGTTGAGAATTAAATGTAACAGGCCTAGCCTATAGAAATCTGATCCTTCTCTTTTTAGTAGAGGAGATGCAATTGCATAGCCTATTGAAATCTCATTCAACATGAGCTCATGGACTCTCATGAAGTGTTTGATTTAGATTTTTTGATCAAATTAGCTTTTATGTCAGAGTGATTAGAGGGACAATAGAGTGCTGAGTACCAGGCAGTTAGCAAGTTTTGTAGATCTTAATGACCATTAGCAGCATCAGAGCTTGGAGAAGCTTAATTACCATGACTTAAACGGTCACGTGGAATTTCACTGCCTTCTTGTCTCTAGACCGCAACAGCCCTAGGTGCAATTCAATATTAGGAAGGTGTTCCTAATGTTTGGTATACTCAGTGTATATGATAGGATGATGACTGTTATTCTGGACATATCTGATTGGATTTCTGTTCTGCCTTTGAGTGTGTTCTATGAATGTTTACATATGTCTTTGTGATCTAAAGTGTGTGAGATTCTGTGTGTGTGTGCGTGTCAATTGGGACAATGCCTGTTTGTGTTCTAAATACGTCTGTGAGTATATTTGTGAGTAAGTGTCTTGCGATGGAGACTGTGTGTGTTTCAAAGACGACTGTGTGTGTGCGTGTGTGTGTGTGCGTGTGCGTGTGCATCTGTGAGTGTATTTCTGCCTTAAGGTCTCAGTGAAGATAAGGGATCCCCATCAGTCAAGCAGTCATTGGGGAGGACAGGCCTGGGGTAGTGGTTGGCTGTCACCTTCCCTTTCATCTCTTTCCAGAGAGAGTTTGGTGCTCAACTTCACAGGGCAAGGTGAAACTCCTCTAAAGTTCTGTCTGTAGCTCCCAGGGCAAGGTGAAACTACTACTACTGTCTGTCTGTAGCTCCTGAAAATACTACGTCTGTCTGTAGCTCCTGAAACTACTACTACTGTCTGTAGCTCCTGAAACTACTACTACTACTGTCTGTAGCTCCTGAAACCACTACTACTGTCTGTCTGTAGCTCACAGGGCAAGGTGAAACTACTACTACTGTCTGTCTGTAGCTCCTGAAACTACTACTACTACTGTCTGTCTGTAGCTCCTGAAACTACTACAACTGTCTGTAGCTCCTGAAACTACTACTACTGTCTGTCTGTAGCTCCTGAAACTACTACTACTGTCTGTCTGTAGCTCCTGAAACTACTACTACTGTCTGTCTGTAGCTTCTGAAACTACTACTACTGTCTGCCTGTAGCTCCTGAAACTACTACAACTGTCTGTCTGTAGCTCCCAGGGCAAGGTGAAACTTCTACTACTGTCTGTCTGTAGCTCTTGAAACTACTGCTAATGTCTGTCTGTAGCTCCTGAAACTACTACTACTGTCTGTCTGTAGCTCCCAGGGCAAGGTGAAACTACTACTACTGTCTGTAGCTCCTGAAACTACTACTACTGTCTGTCTGTAGCTCCTGAAACTACTACTACTGTCTGTCTGTAGCTCCCAGGGCAAGGTGAAACTACTACTACTGTCTGTCTGTAGCTCCTGAAACTACTACTACTGTCTATCTGTAGCTCCTGAAACTACTACAACTGTCTGTCTGTAGCTCCTGAAACTACTACTACTGTCTGTCTGTAGCTCCTGAAACTACTACTACTGTCTGTCTGTAGCTCCTGAAACTACTACTGTCTGGCTGTAACTTCTGAAACTACTGCTACTGTCTGTAACTCATGAAAATACTATTACTGTTTGTAGCTCCTGAAACTACTACTGTCTGTCTGTAACTTCTGAAACTACTACTACTGTCTGTAGCTCGTGAAAAAACGACTACTGTCTGTCTGTAGCTCCTGAAACTACTACTGTCTCTCTGTAGCTCCTGAAACTACTACCACTGTCTGTCTGTAGCTCCTGAAACTACTACTACTGTCTGTAGCTCCTGAAACGACTACTGTCTGTCTGTCTGTAGCTCCCAGGTCAAGGTGAAACTACTACTACTGTCTGTCTGTAGCTCCTGAAACTACTACTCTGTCTGTCTGTAGCTCCTGAAACTACTACGACTGTCTGTCTGTAGCTCCTGAAACTACTACTGTCTGTCTGTAGCTCCTGAAACTACTACTACTGTCTGTAGCTCCTGAAACTACTACTACTGTCTGTCTGTAGCTCCTGAAACTACTACTGTTTGTCTGTAGCTCCTGAAACTACTACTACTGTCTGTCTGTAGCTCCTGAAACTACTACTACTGTCTGTAGCTCTTGAAAGTACTACTACTGTCTGTAGCTCCTGAAACTACTACTACTGTCTGTAGCTCCTGAAACTACTACTACTGTCTGTAGCTCCTGAAACTACTACTACTGTCTGTCTGTAGCTTCTGATACTACTACTACTGTCTGTCTGTAGCTCCTGAAACTACTACTACTGTCTGTCTGTAGCTCCTGAAACTACTACTACTGTCTGTCTGTAGCTCCTGAAACTACTACTACTACTTTATGTAATTCCCAGGTCAAGGTGAAACTACTACTACTATTGTCTGCTTTTTGTTGTTCCTTTTGCATTTACTTCTCTTCAGATTTTTAAAGTTCATTATTTAATTTTACCAATGTACTGAATGTTACAGTATTTGTCAGGTTATTTTCAAATAGAGTTGCAGATGTCTTACTTTATCTCTCTCAAAAAATGAAATCATTTTTGGATGGTGTTTTTTAATGTCTCTCCCTCTCTGTGTATCAGTCATTTGAGATGCTGTGGAAAATTACAAACAGTAGAGGAGACACACAGGGCATTATGAGGGCAGCCTGCCTGTCATGCCAAATACTAATTTTCCTCCACAAGTTCCTGTGTGGAAAATCCCATTTCTTGCATGGTCTGTCTTCTCCCTATTCTTTTCTCCAATGCTCCATCGCTCCATTACTTTTTACCACTCTCTCTCTCTCTGTCTCTCTCTCTCTCTCTCTGTCTCTCTTTCTCTCTCTAATATTCCTCTATCTTCTCTCAGTCTCTCAATTATTTTCCCTGTCCACTCTCTCAATTTTTTCCTTCTCTCTTTGGCACGCACTAGAATTTCATCCTTTCCTGACATAAAAAACAGAAAATGTCAAAAAGAGCAAGAATTTAGAAAAATAGAGACTGAATGAACAGAAATCATAGATTAAATCTACCCAAAAGTCATGTCGAAAGGCCAGAATTTCCTCCCCCCCGATCCCCCACCACACTGAGCTGGAAATCAATATTTAGCCCTCAGACAGGATATGGAATCCTGTGGGGGTATTCAGACAGCTGTTGGAATGTGGTCTATCATTTCAAGCAGCTGGAAACCACCAATATAGCATCATCACTGCGCTGCGTTCTCTCAATGAGGTTGCATAATGATTACTCTCCACAGGAGTCATTTGATCCTCATACCCGTCACAGATGGTTGCAAAGCTCATTCATGTTTTTTTGTGTGCGATTCAAACACAACTCATTGGTTGACCAAATACGCTGCCCTTCAGCTCTTGTTGCCACTTCAAACACTGTTTGAGTAATAGCAGGGCTGTAGAATGGACACCATGGCAGTTACAGGAAACAGCAAGATTCAATCAGTGCTCACCGCAGGACACATTTTCCAGAATTCTGTGTCTGGATGACCACAGGTGAGTGAGCGGAATCCAAGATCCAACAGCTAGCCTGGAAGTGTAGTCTGTCTGGATGTAATAATGTTTGATATGATATATTTTGAGGATAAATAATATATGGTGAAAGTATTTGGCAGATTGAAGAGGCCAGACCTTCCCTGCTGGTGACTGAGAGGAGGAGACTAAAGGACAGAGAGGCCAAAGCCTCGCCCACGGCTCCTTCTGATTGAAGAAGGGAGGAGGAGGTTAAAGGAGAAGTGAGAGGAGTGTGAGCCCAATTTTGTATCCCCTGCTAATCCTGCATCATAGCCTCTTTTCTACAATGTTATGAGAAGCACTTTGCCCTCTCCCTCCCTCCCTCCCCCCAGGGAATTACACCTGGGGAGGGACGGTTTAAGGGGTGTGAGGGTTGCCAGGTTCAGGCCGACAGGCCGACAGGCAGGGAACAGAACACTCTCCATGGCTGCAGGTGGCGTGTGTTAATGCAACTTGGGAGGAGGAACATGTTTTTTCTTCATGAACATCTAAACCGGGCCTGTCATATTAATATATACAGATCAGAAAATAAGCAAATATCTGATCTCTCAAGTAATGATGAAAATGTCAATCATCTCCAGCATGGGGATGCAGTGTTACATGAAGTAAAGTTTACAGTATAGATAACAGGAGATGTAAGCTCGATGGAGATTCTCAATGGAGAAGATATGAACCCATGCACTGCTAACGATCATCACCCCTTGATCAGGTCTAACAAGCCTCAGACTACGTTGATACAAAGGTCACCAAAAGGTCAACGCAGCACCACAACTGTCAGTCCCAACCTTCAGAATCAACCAGACGTGGAACCCAACCCCTTAATTTAGCAGACGCTTTCATCCAAAGTGACTTAGTCATGCGTGCATACATTTTACATAAGGAATCAAACTCACAATCTGGCGTCCTCTCTCACATCTCTCACGCCCTCTATGTTCCTGCCACCGTCAACAAAAATGCCACAAGAATGATGCAATTTCCACCATTATTTTGAGAAGTTCTTCCAGGTACTGAGAACATAATTGCCCTGATTGAAATGACACCAGTTGGCTGAGCACGGCGAGGTGCAGAGCAGGCCTGGTGTGATCACAGGGAGTCATTTGGAGGCTGAAGCAGCGTGCTATCCGTCTGTCACTGTGGCAAAGCCCCCTGGAGGCATCTCAGTACCACTACTCTGTCTGTCTAGCCCTCCTTCTAGCCTCCAGCCAGTTGCTGTATGTGGGAAACCTGTTATTTCAGCTTTCTAGTTATGCCCCTGTAAAGCAGTGAAAGCAAGAAAGTATATGGATGGATCTCCAAACACTCAGTGCGGCCTCCATCTGATGCATAGTCTCTCTAGACAGACGGGTTGTCTCCGACAATGTACCAATGTTAGTCTCTCTAGACAGACGGGTTGTCTCCGACAATGTACCAATGTTAGTCTCTTTAGACAGACGGGTTGCCTCCCACAATGTACCAATGTTAGTCTCTTTAGACAGATGGGTTGCCTCCCACAATGTACCAATGTTCCTGCAAACACATCTGTAGAAGTTCCGATGTCAGTAAACACAAAGTAGTAGCTACCTAACAAGATGGAGATCACAGATGTTCATTTAAATTAGTGCGTTTCGCAAGTGCCTAGTTTGCATCCTCTACCTTCACTAAAATCGTGTGTTGATTCAACCAGTTTGTGCACAGTCGGATGTAATTTGTGGTACTGTACCTGTCAGAGCTTTCTTTAGTAACTAAAGTGTCCCAGTGTGGTCACTTGTTTACGGGCTGGGGGGAGTGGATGATGACAGCTTATGGCTGAGAATGACAGTGCCAGGAGTTACAGTTCTGACCGGAAGACCTCAGAGTTTTGCTGCTGTTGCACACGTAGATATCTGTGTGCCTGTGCCTGTACGTTAGTGCTGCATGCGTGTGTGCACATGTGTATGTAAATAATCAAGCATCTGCATCAGAAATCCAAGAGTGTGAAATTTGCATTAACATTCTCGTATCTTGGTGGGCTATTTTACATGCAAGGCATCACTTTGATGTCACTGCCCTCTGCATCTAAAGGGGAATGTAATTTGATTTGGTGCATCATATAAATGCCTTGCTCTGCCTTAGCTTGGCTTCCCTTCGCATGCCTGACAATCAGGCAGTGTTTTAGAGTCAGAGAGAAACCTTGTCAGTCACACCTTACGATGCATTCATCACCTGATCTAACAGACCACCCTTTCTTCTCCACTAGATAATGTAATTAAATTCACTCCCGCTCTGTTCTGAGGAGCCTGGCATGCCATTCCACCCGCAGGGGTAATTACTTTGGCCTGAGCCGAGACGCCTGCCATCCTTTTTGTGATCTATGGTGAAGGAAGTCACACGTAAAATAAAGTTAATGAAATCATTCAGGTATTCAGAGGCATGCAGAGAGAGAGAAACACAGTGAACTGTGAGGGAGAGAGAACGAGAGAAAGAGAAAAAGAGAATGAGAGTATAAGGGCACAAGGCGAGACCCAGATGCAGACACGGGAAGCAGATGGTTTGAGTCTTTGATATTTATGAATAATCCAAAAGGGGCAGGCAAGAGAACAGTCGTGGAGAGGTGAAAGGTCAAAACCAGGTCAGAGTCCAGGAGGTACAGTGTGGCAGGCAGGCTTGAGGTCAGGGCAGGCAGAATGGTCAGGCAGGCGGGCACAGAGTCCAGAAAACAGGCAAGGGTCAAAATCAGGACTAGCAAAAGAGAATAGAGAAGGTAGGCGCACAGAAAAAACACACTGGTTGACTTGGACCATACAAGACAAACTGGTACAGACAGAAAACACAGGTTTAAATACCCAGGGGATAACGGGGAAGATGGGTGAGACCTGGAGGGGGTGGAGACAAGCACAAGGACAGGTGAAACAGATCAGGGTGTGACAGAGAGAAAGAAAAATATAGCAGGAAAGATGGAAGTGAAAAGCAATGGAGCGATTGAGACACAGACACTAAAGCGCTGCCCGCTACCCATCTGAATTGACTTATAATATGTATTTCTTAGGAGTTTTAAATAGCAAGTATATTGCTCTGAATGCAACATTTGTGTCTATAAAATAGACTATTTTCATACAACGGCATCTTGTCTGTGTATTATGTTTTGGCTGTTTAATATTGTCATTTTAACTTCAGGGACCCAATTCACCCGATTGCATTTGAAGTACCCATTCATTATTCAGTGATTTGCATCTAGCAGAACAAGGTTTGTATCAGTTCAATGGAATAAACCAGCGAACGTTCCATACAATTACTAGCCATTCAGCAACACATTACCTTTTGCCAGTAATGTCAATAACCCATAACCTCAGGTATATTCAATAAATGAATTGTCCTCCAATAAACTATTACCTTCTGCTCTAGAACCATGGCCATTAAACTAAAACTGATGAATACACTTTGATTGATTTGATTTGAGAACCCATGCGGAAGCTTGAATTCAAGAGACGTAATGGTTGGATTCCACCAATTGCGACTACTGGCTTCAACTGGATGGATAGATCTTGCTTTTAGGTTTGATGGAGAATTGCTTATGTTTTAGTGGAGCCCAACTTAAACTAGATATCAGCCAAGGGTGGAGTTGATTGGGTTTTCTGGCCCAGTAGATCTGTCAGGTTACCAGATGTATGTCAGGTGGCCAGGTCAGGTGGACATGTGTCTGTCAGGTGGCCAGTTGTCTGTCAAGTGGACATGTGTCTGTCAGGTGGCGAGGTGTCTGTCAGGTGGACATGTGTCTGTCAGGTGGACATGTGTCTGTCAGGTGGCCAGGTGTCTGTCAGGTGGCCAGGTGTCTGTCAGGTATCCAGGTGTCTGTCAAGTGGCCAGGTGTCTGTCAGGTGAACAGGTGTCTGTCAGGTGTCTGCCAGCTGTCTGTCAGGTGGCCAGGTATCCAGGTGTCTGTCAGGTAGACAGGGTCTGTCAGGGTGCCAGGGTCTGTCAGGTGGCCAGATGTCTTTCAGATGTCCAGGTGTCTGTCAGGTGGCCAGGTGTCTGTCAGTTGTCCATGTGTCTGTAAAGTGGCCAGATGTCTGTCATGTGGCCAGGTGTCTGTCAGGTGGCTAGATGTCTGTCAGGTGGACATGTGTCTGTAATGTGTCCAGGTGTCTGTCAGGTGGCCAGGTGTCTGTCAGGTGGACATGTGTCTGTCAGGTGGCATGTATCTGTCAGGTGGCTAGGTGTATGTCTGGTGGACATGTGTCTGTCAGGTGGCCAGGTGTCTGTCAGGTGGCCAGGTGTCTGTCAGGTGGCCAGGTGTCTGTCCTTTGGCCATGTGTCTGTCAGGTGGCCAGGTGTCTGTGAGTTGTCCATGTGTTTGTCAAGTGGCCAGGATTCTGTCAGGTGGACATGGTCTGTCATGTGGCCAGGTGTCTGTCAGGTGGCCAGGTGTCTGTGAGTTGTCCATGTGTTTGTCAAGTGGCCAGGATTCTGTCAGGTGGACATGGTCTGTCATGTGGCCAGGTGTCTGTCAGGTGGACATGTGTCTGTCAGGTGTCCAGGTGTCTGTCAGGTGGACATGTGTCTGTCAAGTGGCCAGGTGTTTGTCAGGTGGACATGTGTCTGTCAGGTGGACATGTGTCTGTCAGGTGTCCAGGTGTCTGTCAATTGGCCAGGTGTCTGTCACGTAGCCTGGTGTCTGCCAGGTGGCCTATTGTCTGTCAGGTGGCCAGGTGTCTGTCTGGTGGACATGTGTCTGTCAGGTGGCCAGGTGTCTGTCAGGTGGCTAGGTGTCTGTCAGGTGGCCAGGAGTCTGTCAGGTGGCTAGGTGTCTGCCAGGTGGACATGTGTCTGTCAGGTGGCCTTGTGTCTGTTCGGTGGCCAGTTGGCCAGGTGTTTGCTTGGGCCTCTTTTCTTCAAGCTGTCTGCTTTCTCCTGACTCCTGTCTCTC